>NC_057797.1:381871241-382171241 GCF_018294505.1 Triticum aestivum
GGGTTAAGGATGGTGTCGACGATGCGGATCTGCGACCGTGGACGGGGCGTCAGAAGCTGCTCCAGTGGTTGGGTTAAGGGTGGTTTCGATGATGCAGATCTGCGGCCGTGGACGGGGCGTCAGAAGCTGCTCCGGTAGGTTGGATGAGGGTGCAAGGAAGCGGATCTGAGGCCGTGGACTAGTGAGTTGGCAAAGCGGCCCCGGTAGGGTTGAGAATGGTATAGGCGAAGCTACTCCGATAGGGTTGACGATGGTGTCGGCGAAGCGGCTCCGGTAGGGTTGAGGAAGGTGTCGGCGAAGCGGCTCCGGTAGGGTTGAGGAAGGTGTCGGCGAAGAGGATCAGAGGCCGTCGACGGGGGCGTCGGTGGGGCGGCTCCGGGGTGTGTGGATGAAGCATCTCCGGTGGGGAGTATGAATGAGCCACTGCAGATGCGTGGTGGTTGACGAGAGTACCGGCGAAGCAGATCCGGCGCCGTGGACATGGCCGGCACTGTATGGGCTGTGGTACAGTGGTGGATGAGCAGTCTACTTGTTTCTAGGGGAGGTGGGAGGGGTAGATGCGGCCGCAGAAGCAGATCCGGCGAGGTGGACGCCACTGGTAGTGAATGGGCTATGGTACGCTGGTGGATGAGCAGTCTAGGGTTTCGAGAGGGGATGGGAGAAAGGGCGATGAAGTACGGACGACGTGATGTAAGATGCTCTGGTGCTGTGGAGTTAGTCGTTTTTGCGGGAGGGGGAGAGGAAATGGGGGTGCCGTGTAGTGGGGGAACCGGAAGTTACCAAAGTAGCCCCGACCTATCATGTAGATGAGGGTGGTATTGTAACTGTTGGTCTCCGTGCACCAAGGACAAAAGGGGGATTTCGCATGCTAAAGACTAAGGTGGCGGAAATTTTAGAAGGAGGCGGGAGATTTTGCCGCCCGCGGGATCATTCGTATCCAGTTTCAACTAATTTTGGATCGTGCTAGCGGGAAGGTCATGCTAGGCTGTGTACACGGGGCACACGTCAGCAGTTAATAACTGGTGTGAAGTCCACCCCAAAAAAAGACAATAACTCGGGATGATGCGCCGATAACCTGGACGTTCACACGGGCGCGACCAATCGTATGGGTATAGTGGCGCGTTCACAAAAAAGGGATCAAACGCTCAGCCTATGTATTTCTCGTGTAAATAGATAATTTAGTGTCATTGGTTATTTACTTTAAACATAATGCATTGACATGTTAGTGTAGAGGCGCACAAAAAGAAATGGATATTGTAGTCAGCTACTCAAAAGTGTTACCTCATATGATTACATAGCCTCTATTTCATAAATTGCGTACCCGTTGAATTCATATATGAATATTACATATATTACTTCAAAATAGAAACTTAAATCATCCAAGACTAATGAATTTGAATGCAAGAGTAACAATGGTGCATGTACATGATAGCTACATTGGTTGTTTGAAGAAACATCACTGTAACTTTGGCATGCACAACTAAAAAGGTTTATTTAAATAGAAAAAATGTGATATGTG
Source organism: Triticum aestivum (assembly GCF_018294505.1). Classification (NCBI taxonomy): domain Eukaryota; kingdom Viridiplantae; phylum Streptophyta; class Magnoliopsida; order Poales; family Poaceae; genus Triticum; species Triticum aestivum. The sequence goes on from NC_057797.1 coordinate 381,872,761, forward strand.
AGTGTCCAATCTTTATAGTGTTGAATCGATATTGTACCTTTGGCCACGATACGAAGTAGATATTGACTTATGTTCAAGCGATGCACGCCCACGATTGCTAGATAGTGATATGTGAATTAATTGTTCAATCTCTCTCACACGCATACATATCTCATTTCCCTGTGGGCATCGGAATCACACACGCGCACTTCGTGTATTTCTCTCCCTCCATCAGGGTTAAATTCGTCTTTCTACCCCGTCCTACAAGTCTCTCACACATAAACACACACGCTCTCTATGTCTAACACGCCCACCCCTTTAATTCCGCCCACCTACAGCCACTAATGGCTCAAAGTATAATAATGTCTCTCACACATATGCTATCTACCTATCCCTTAATATAGCTAGATATGTGTCACACAAACTCCTTCTCCCTACTAGCAAGATGCCCATGCGTTGCACGGAACATCAAGATGCATTTGTATGAGAAGTTTATCTTGTGGGAGAAAAGGATGAACGAGGGAATGCCTTATTTGCAAATGCGGAGAGGGGTGTGGGTATATTTTTTTGAAAAAATGCCATAGTTTCCTTCCTATCCGTTGGATATAAATCGGATGGCCTATATTGCAGGATGGCATGAACACCATCATCACCAACTCTGTTTTTTATAAGAGTAGAGATATGTGAGTGTCACTCCCCCCACACACACCCACACTTCCCAACACCGAAGGAGTAGGGTGACACCTCGATCTTGATACTAATCTATCGACTGGCTTCTCTCTCAAACATACACACACACACACTACCCGGCACTGAAGGAGTAGGGTGGCACATCGATCTTGATAATAATCTATCTACTCCTCTTTCAAACACACACACACACACACACACACACAAACACACACACACACACACACACACACACACACACACACACTCGCTAGTTGTGCCTCTGTGCCTACCGCGCACACTCTCGATACGTCTTTCTCTCCCTCCCCCCAACAATGACAACAGAAGGGTGACAACTTGATCTGGTCATAATCTGTCAATTGGTTTCTCTCAAACATTGTGTCTCGGTGCCTCGCTCGGCAGCCCCCTCGATATGTAGACTTCTCGCGCGCGCACAACTGTAGTGACGATGACGCTGAACCCAGTGTGCCTTGTTTTTACCAGCCTCATGTGATAGTTTTCACCCTATTTTCTGTTAATTAACAAGGCAACCTTTTCTTGGTTACTACTAGTGAATCTGAAATCATTTGGGGCAGACATAAAATATATCACTTCAACCCAATTATCGCAACAACTATTTTAAAAGAAATTAGCTAGCTGCCCGTGCGTTGCACGGAACATCAAGATGCATTTGTATGAGTAGTTTATCTTGTGAGTGAAAAGGTTGAATGAGGGAAGGCCTTATTTGCGAACATGGAGAGACGTGCGTGTATATTTTTGCAAAATTGCCATAGTTTCTTTCCTATCCGTTAGATATAAATCCCACGGCCTATATTGCAGGATGGCACGCACACCATCATCACCAACTCTGTTTTCTACTCCCTCCGTCCGAAAATACTTGCCATCAAAATGGATAACAAGAGATATATCTAAAACTAAAATACGTCTAGATACATTTCCTTTTATCCATTTTGATGACAAATATTTCCGGACGGAGGGAGTATTTGTCTTTTTAGAGATTTCAACAAGTGACTATGACCAGACCTTACCAACATACTCAAAAAAGTACTCCATAATTTTGATGTTACCCTCTTTTCTTGGCGGTGCAGTGCCATCTGGATACCTCATAAATAAATCAAGGACAAATCTGACCCCTTCCTGAAAAGACATACGGAGCAAAATGAGTGAATCTACACTCTAAAATATGTCTACATACACATACGTATGTGGTAGTCCATTTGAAATCTGAAAAAGACAAATATTTAGGAACAAATGGAGTATATATAAGAGTAGACATGGAGATATATCTCCAGCATGGTCTGCAACAAAAATGTGCTGGGCTGGTTAGCGTTGGATGCTCGCAACGCGACGACATGACTTCGAATTCTGTCTTTTAACTTTATATTTTTATATTATATATTACTCTACTTATTTAATATATACTTCTTTCGCTACTGTACTGACAGTGGAACCCACAGAGTACTTAGAATACAAGATTAAGGATGGACTTGTTTCTTTTTAACTTTATGTACGAATCTGTAGCCACCCTGCAAGTCACGTGTACACTGTACATGCAATTAACTTTTTATAGAGGGACAATCATAAAGGCAATTAACTCAATGGATTGGATGTCACTCTATTATTTCCAGCATAAAGAGCATCTCCAATGGCAGCCGACAAATTTCCTCCCGCTTCCTTAAGCGGAGGACGACATCAAACGCCAGCGGCATACATTTTTACAACTCTAACCAACCAGATGAAATTCGTGCAAACACGGTCTGATTTCATATAAGCATGAAGGATTTCGTATAAAAAAGCCGGATCTTCATATAAACATGATGGATTTCATTACATTTACATGAACTAAGAGGTGCCAATCCGGCTCTCTTGTATAATTAATACTCCCTCCGTTCGGAAATACTTGTCCTAGAAATGGATGTATCTAGACTTATTTTAGTTCTAAATGGCCGCCCGCGGATCCCTTTGTCTTCCTCATGTCCGTCAGACACTTGCGGGGACGACGAAGGTCCTCGGAAGAGATGAAGCAGCAAAGAAACCACCTGAATCTGCGGGTCGTCACCTCGGTGGTGGCCTTCATGGGTCCCAAGTGGCGGCGGCCTCCCGTGTTCTACTTCTCCTCGATGATGGCGGCGGACACGGAGAAGCTGGCCACGGACTCGTCACTCTCCACGCACCCGGCTTTTGTCTCTGCCTGCATGGCACTGCCGCAGGCACGAGAGGCGCGCCCACAGACACGGGAGGCGTGGCCACCGCAAACACTGGTGGCGCGGTATGATGCGGCAGTGACGGCGCCCGTACCGGCGTGCTCGCCACCGTGCAGGCGTTGAGCAACCCGCCACTCCTCATCGAGCTGAACTGGAGCGGCGAGTTGCTAAACCACGCGCCTGCTTGGTGCGGCAACTGGCTCCGTCGGGCCAAGCAAGGTTGGTGAAGCACCAAGCGTCCTCGCCCGTATTGGGAGGGCTTGGCGGGCCACCCAGCCGGGTAATATGCCGGAGAACGGCTCATCGAAAGCCATCGGAAGAGTGGAGAAAATGGTGAAGGAGGAGATGGGGGAACGGCAGAGGGGTGCGATTTTGCCCGCTGTCTGTCTGGCCTCGTGTAAATAGAGGGCGGACGGTAGGATCTTGGCCGGCGTCTGGCCTCGTTTAAACTGAGGGCGGACGGTGTTGCGTTTAATTCTGGCCCGCTCATGAACGGACGTGTGGCCGGAGTAGGATTCTCAGTTTGCATGCGGGTTTAACGGAGGGGTTTAATGGAGGCGCCGGGCGTGCAGCGGGCGGCGCAGTACTATTCGATTTGACAGTAGTAATGAGCCGTCAAATCACAAAGGCCCTCGCCTCTCGTGAAACCGACCGAGCTAGACTGCCCCACCCTCTAGCCTTTAAAAAAATGTATATACTGCACTGTTGTACAGTAGTAGTATCGATGGATTGCGCCATGGAGCAAAACTTGAAATTAAAAAAAGGTGGTACATATAGAGAGGGAGTATTCGATTTGACAGCGATCGGCGCAGTTCCTGATACGGCTTTAATGCATACGAGGGAGGGAGTAGCGGTTCCCGATATGTTGAACGGCCTATGCATCCTCCTTCAATTAATGCATGAGCGAAGTAATGGGAGGAGGTCTGGGAAAAGAGGCTGCACGATGTGAATGCAATGCAGTTTGCCCTCATTGCCCTCATATAAAGGAGCCCCTCCATTCCAATGCATCTACCACATCGTACGCACCTAAGCATTTGCCTAAGCACCTACACTAAGCGCAAAAGAGCTCACTCCAGACCCATGGCGGCAATGCGCGTGAGCGGCCAGCGGCTGTGCCAGATGGTCCACGACGCCGGCCTGCGGCATGGCGCCGAGGATCGTCTCCAAACGGTGTTGGAGAGCGGCTGTTGGATGGCCGCCGTCGACGCCAACTACGACTCTCAGTTGGACCAGATGATCGTTGCCACTAGCAACAAGTTCACCGTCCTCAAGAAGATCGCGGACGACATCGCCGTACTCCTCCATCCCGCGCGCCCGGGCTCCTCATTGCCTGCCACCCTAATCGTCCTCCATGGCCGAAACCTCTTTCAAGCACTGGTGGCCCTGTGACTGCCCGCCGACGCCACGAAGAATGTCCACCTGGAGGTCGCGCTCGCCGCGAGGCGCCTCGCCCTGCGAGAATTCGTTGACCTACACATCCACGTGCACGAGCAAATCGTGTACATATGTATCTACAAGGCCAGTGAGGATGCTATGATGTTGGCCTTCCTCAACCGGCTGGAAGCCTTGGATGCCTTTGCTGAGAAGCACCTCCACCTCGCCACAAAAGCCGCCGCTCCTTAGCCGCCGGTCGGTGGCCCGACGCACTAAGTTGAGGAGGAGGAGGTCGTACGTTCGTGGATCCATCTTTCTTCTTGCCTTCTGTAACCACCACTGCGATCGCATCATCGTGGCCTTAATTCTTATTGTGCTGTTGCATTCTCGTTCCAGTCAATACCGACATGTGCGATCCCTTTGCTTAATTATATGCATCACTGTAACTAGTACTCCATCCGTCAATTTATAAGTTGTGCTTACCTTTTCCATCAACTTCGTGCAACGCGTAGGCATCTTGCTAGAAACACTAGAATATGTCTATATAATTCGTATGTGATAGTCCATTTGAAATCTCAAAAAAGACAAATATTTAGGTACGGAGGGAGTATTATATTAGGAGTATATCAAAACAATAGTGATTTCTTTCAAGTTTGTGAACAAATACTACTATTCTACTACTTTGGATCCGTCGCAATGCACGGGCACATTGCTGGTAAAAGGAAAAGGCCTGCCGCGTTCGCGTCGCACCCCCACACGCCCGGGAATTGGGAGTACAACACGGCCCGTCCGACACGACACATAGCTTAGGGAAGGCGTGTTGCCTAGCATTTTCACTTTCATGTGGGACCGCCGTTGAGCAAATCGACACCCCGCCCGCCGCCGGGTTGGAAAACAAAAACGAGGAGAAGATCTAGCTGTAGCACGGAAGCCAAGAAATTTGGTGTCAGACGGGGCTCGTTGATAGAGTAGGAGCATTCCGTACTAGTACTACTCCTACTAGTACCATGTTTGTACTCCTAATACTATATTACTAGTACTACCACTATACAACTAGTAGGTACGTGCACGGCACAACATCGTAGGAACAAAAATGGGAAGATCTTGTTTTGGGTGATTTATCTTTTTTTCAATCAACGTAGTATGAATAATATGATGTGGGGGGCACCCATGAAGCTTATGTGGCTTGGTTGCATGGCTACGTAAGGTTAGAGAAAAATAAATAGATAATGTGTTTAGAGTGCACTCCACTAAATAGATATACTTTGGATCCATTGCAACGGACCGACACATCTATATCTATACCCCCTATATAGTGTGTGAAAAACTTTGAAAGTTGGTCGTTGGATGAAGCCAATCCGATGGTACAAAGATGACAAATCCGAGCACTACTGGCCGTTCGATATCATCCACCAGATTCTGCCACATGTATAATCTAGAAGACTCCATGGTTGAACTTAATTCATGACTAACTTAGCCACAACTAAGCTTAGGCAAAGTTATTAGTTCTTCAAAATGAGAGCCACAAGTTGGCAAGCCTAAGGGAATCTTGCCACATTTTTTGTGTGTATGTCATGTGGGGCCTTAGTGTGGCTTGCCTAAGGTGTGGCTTGAACCAAACAGTCACCTAAGTTAATCAAACTTGCCTAACCTTACATTCCACCAGATTTTGCCACATGTTAGAATCCAGAAAGCTCCACATGTAGAAGCATAATGCACAAACCACCAGAATCTCATGCGTGCAATGCACGTGTACCTTACTAGTACTAGTTGGTAGTAGTAAGAAACAAATTCCAGTTTTGGCACGAGCTCGTACTGCGGGAGCACCACAAGGCTGTTGACACCAGATTTTGGCATGGTCAAAAACATAATTAAGAAGGCTTCAAATGGAAAAGTGCTCAAAGTGAGAAAATTCCGTATCGTCAAAAGGAGAAACTTTGATATTTGGGTCGTAGCCATCCGATCTAATCTCTAAGGCCGAAGTTGTGTTTGAAGTACTGAGATTTTGCATTCAGAACACTATTCGGCTGATTATGCCCCCAAGATGGACTGATATGAGTAATGTTTCTACACGAATTGTCTTCGTCTCGTTGAGACGATCGATTTTGATATAAAAACGTCTACATCGGAGTTCGTATGCAAAAGTTAGAGCCAAATAGTGTGCTGCATAAGTTTGCCCCAGAAGTTCCGGGCTAAACCGAAAGTTTGCACGCGGTGCGCCCCGAAAACTGGAATTTTAACATTATTTGCAGATTTGCGGGGACGATTTCAACATTAAGATGACCTTGGATGAAAAAGTGATCAACTGAAGAGTTTTTCTCCATTGCAAGATCTACAACTTTGCATTTGGGACCATCGTCATCCGAAGTAGTATGCGGCCTGTAGATTCAGTGCAAGAGGGCTACTTGATATAATTTTAGCCCGGAAGTTCCGGGCCAGACCGGAAGTTCCGGCCCTCGTAGTCCGAGTTAGGGTAACTTTTGATGATTTGGACGTGATTTGATTCCTTTTATTGTACGGGAAGTCCATCCGCCTCATATATATGTAAGGGGTGAAGGCCGATTGAACAACACACAATCGATCAAATCATATACCACTTTTTACCTTTACCTTTATCTCTCTCATTTGTTCTTCTTCTTCCTCGTTCTTTGTTCATTCTTCGTTTGCAGGGCGGCGAACCTCGAGGCCCTAGGGGCGGTCAGGCTGACCTAGGGTAGCCCATAGCCGCCACGCGCCCTGACGGGGTCCCTCCTGGGCGTGTGGGGTTTCGGGTCCTCAAAAGCGCCCGCCGGATTGTCTTGTGTACCGCGCTTCCGGCGGGTCTCCTTCGACGTGAGCTGCGATGCATCACCCCCAGCATCGAGGGTACACGGTGACGTGTTCGTGTGCGAACACGCTTTTTGGCGAACCTCGAGGCCCTAGGGGCGGTCAGGCCGACCTAGGGCAGCCCATAGCTGCCGCGCGCCCTTACGGGGTCCCTCCGGGCGTGTGGGGTTTCGGGTCCTCAAAAGCGCCCACCAGATTGTCTTGTGTACCGCGCTTCCGGCGGGTCTCCTTCGACGTGAGCTGTGGTGCATCACCCCCACCGTCGAGGGTACACGGTGACGTGTTCGTGTGCGAACACACTTTTTGGCGAACCTCAAGGCCCAAGGGGCGGTCAGGCCGACCCAGGGCAGCCCATAGCCGCCGCGCGCCCTGATGGGGTCCCTCCCGGGCGTGTGGGGTTTCGTGTCCTCAAAAGCGCCCGCCGGATTGTTTTGCGTACCGCGCTTCCGGCGGGTCTCCTTCGACGTGAGCTGCGGTGCATCACCCCCGGCGTCGAGGGTACACGGTGACGTGTTCGTGTGCGAACACACTTTTTGGCGACTCCGCTGGGGATGAAGCTTTGAACGGTCTTCGGCCCGTTCTTGCTACAAAGAGATCGTCATCTAGGGTTTGCAATCTACAAAGGTAGTATGAATACCCAATTCCCTACTGTAGATGCAAATAATTCATATGATGTTACTAGATCGTTCAATGATTATACTCTATCGACCAGCCCTAGTTTTTTCAATAATGCATCTAATTACATGCATAGGCCGATTCAAAGTAATTTACATGTTTCAACTTCTTATGATACTAGTAACATACATCCTATGTATCATAACTCTTATGCATCGGCAACCCCACAAATCCATATGCCGATGAACAACATGATGGGTTCGGTTAATCAATTTGAAACACCTCATGTTAAAATTTCAAATAGCATAGAAGAAAGTGTTTCACCTTTTTATTCATCAGCAACTAATTTGCAGTATGTGAATCCAACCTTGCCGATGGATGGGAGAATTGGCCATGCTACCACTAGCTATTCGGCCAGTTACTCTCAACCATCATATGCTACACCCGATGTTAGTAATTTTTCAGCACCATATGCAACTATAGATGTTCATAATTCGGCCCCGCATCTTCATGGTCATAGCCGAATAAGTGGAAATTTTACAGGCACACATGTGCCGTCATCAAATACTGTAGCATATAATGCATACTCTACGCAATTCGAGAATTTCGGCAACACTCACGAATCATTGCCGAAAGAATCTGAAAGTATTGTGGAGCAATCCCTTCCAGAAGCGCTTGTGGCTGCGTTAAAAAAGAGCTTGGCACAAAACAAGAAAATTAGTGCTCTTTGCCTTGAACAATATGAAAAGGGGTTGTTTCCTGATTATGCTGCAATAAAGGCTAGAGTTTTGCAAGAAGATGAAACTACATGCATTGATAGAATTGGCGAAAGAGCATATGGTTATACAGCAGTGCATACACCTCCACCTAGTACCGCAACATATTATACACCCCCTACACAGTTGCAAAATTTCAGCAACCCTAACACTTAATTGCCGAAAGATTCTAAAAGCATTGGGAGGCAAACTAATCTAGAGCGGGCTGAGATTGAGAGGGGAGTTAAAGCTTTGCGCGATAGGGTGCAAGTACTTCGCCAAGAGAGAATTGATAGGGAATTGGCTCAAAGAAAAGAAGTGTTGCCAATTGATATAACCGGTGAAAAGAATGATGATTCGGAAACTAAAAATGGTTCGGTTTGAAAAGCCGAATCAAGTAGTAAAGATTCCGAATCCATCAAATCCAAAGAGGCAAACATTGTTGAGAAAGGGCATGGGAAGTATAGCAAGACAACCATACTTGATTTTTCTGAAGTTAATGGAACCTACTTCCCGCCCTATGAGTTTCGTGACATAGAAATTGATGAGCTTCAAGAACAAGAACAAGTAGCCGAAGAAAGTTTGGTGGACCAAGATCTTCAAACTAACGATGCACGAAACCAAGAGAAAGATGATGACAAGGCATTGGGGAGCTATCTGAAGGCGGAGCAAGATATTCTTCAAGTCACACCATCATCATGCTCTCCCAACATATTTGAAGAGGTATGTCTAGCAAGTAATTTACCTATTTTCAGATTTGGTCACAACTTTATTGTTGATGCATCTCTTAGGAAAATTCTAATAAGTAATTTTCAAAGACCAATGAAGAAGGGCAATTTACTTGTTAGCAATAAAATTGTTACTAAGCATATCGGTCAATATATTTTACCATTCAAAGAGACCGATAGTGACTTACTACTGCAGCCAAAGCTTTTCCCATTGCTTTATTTAAAGTTCATATCTAATTGGGTAGCTTTGCTTGCTTCATGATTGGCTTACGCATGGTCTCAATTGGGATGTGTATGTTCTAACTACTTTGATTTCAGAAATTTAAAGCCAAGGTTAAAATCTTTTGGGAAAACCGATGCTAGTTTCTTATTTAATGACATTGAAAAAAGTATGCAAAAGAGAATTCATAGCCGAATGGCAAGATGCAAAATCTGAACCATTCGTTTTCTTAACTCCAAAGCCGTTCTCACAACAAGACCGGCCAGAAAACAAAAAGTATACCTTCAGTTCAAACATGTGTGATCAAACCTTTGCTTTGTTGTTGAAAAATAATTACATTGGAATTCTTGATCACCATGTCAAGCCATCTATCCAAGGACGAATGTATTGTAAGTTGCATGATTCATTCAAGCATAGTTTTGAGGATTGTAACATGTTTCGTCAAATAGTTAAATCAGCCATTGATAAAGGACGATTAAAATTTGTTGAGACACCAAGAGATGACCAGTCTATTCCGATTGGTCCCGATGGCAGAATTTTTTTGCATCGGCTACTTCAAGCTGATCCATTCAAAGAGAAGGTAAAAACTGCAGGTGATGGGATCAAGCTTTCAAGTAAAGAAGTAGAAGATCACAATGAACATGAACTTGAGGGTTAGAATTCCATCGAAGCTACAATGAAGACGCTAAGGACTGGGGGGCAACAAGGAAATCCAATGATCGATGAAAGCAAACCAAAAGAAAACAAAGGCCGAAATAAGCACAAGTGTAAGGGATCAAAAATCACCTTCGCTGAACTATTGGATAAAGATCAAAAGAAGAGTGGAGAGAAGAATGCTTATCGGCCAAATCATGCAAAGAAACCAAGATCACCCCCAAGGCGCAAATATGAGGATCAGTATTGGCAAAGTGAGCATTTTAATGCAATATATTCATATCCTTATTTTGGGCCGCCAGTGCCAATGCCGTGGATGCATCCCTATGCTCATGTAGATCCATATCCATCATGGGACAGGTATGATACAAGGGCACACTCTCCATCTTATTTTAGACCATCTAACCAATATTATGCATCTCCGAGAAGATCAACATTTGAACAATCATATGTTAAAGTCCGTTTCAATCATAAGGAATCGGTCCGGAGCTCAAAGAAGAAGAAAGAGGTGGTCAAACAAGTGTACCGTGTTAAAAGAGATGGTCGTAAGAGTGCAACTTCAGATTTGATCTCAAATGAAAAAGAGCCAATTAACGTGTTGACATTGGCTACTAAAGGCAATGAGACGAAGCAACCAATTATCAAGAGTCAAAGTGCCAAATCTGAAGAAAAGAAGTTGATAGTGCACAAGGTAAGACAAGAATTGCCATTGCTTCAAACAAAATCACAGCCGGGGTGCCCACTCGGCTTATCGTATTGGCGAAAGAAGGAATTACAAAAACTTAGTGCACAAGAGCTGAAAAAGAGGAACATGGCATGGGTTCCCAAGAGGAGCAGTCAAAATAAAAATGATGTGCAACCTTCTATTGCAACAAGTGTTATAAAAGTGAAGAAAGAGAAGGATGGAAACCAGAAACAATTAAGCCGAAGGTTTACATCACCCCATCAAAATCTTCGGTTAGCACATCATCCATGTTTTTCAACCATACCATTGATGCCTTTGCCGTGGAATTCATCATCAGGTATGAGAAATTACCCTCCCTGGATTTATTTTGATCCATGGAAGCGACATAATTTTCTGCATCATGAGAGGGTATTACCAAATCTCTATACAATTTATTAGCTACATTTTTTCTTGCTAATCCAAAGGGCCGAAATATTTGATTGCTATTTGATTTGTTTATTTTGGCTATACATGATTTGGTGAATGAATTCTACATGGACCTCATGGTAATGGCCGATACTTATCTATCGCCCTAAGAATATATGTAAGAATGGCCGGTGTGGTACTCTAACACCGTCCTTAGTTTGAGTAGAGATTGAGATAAGTGCTTGCAAAGGAATTTGTCAAACTGATGCCATTGAGGATATTATGAATAGACCAATTCACCAAAATTGCAAAGTGAACTTATGTTTTGATTGAGTGTGCTTTGGCTTGTTAGTTTTCAGAACTTACGTAAGGCCAAATCATGGTTGATTTTATTATTGAGCATCATATTGATGTCATGAATAATATTGTTTTTAGCTTGATCTCTCTAGTACCATGGAGATTATATATTGATGGTTAAATTTCTAACAATGGCCAAGGTGTTGGTGTTGTTTATTTATCTCCATATGAAGCTATTTTGTGAAGCCTCATGTCGCTTAAAATATTTTTGCACAATGATCAAAGCCGAATATGCATTGTTATTCAGATTGGGGCTTTGCCTTGCTGTAGGTGCCATACATATTGAGGCTTCCAGTGATTCGTTATTAGTAGTGCAACAAATATCCAAGGGTTATCAATGTTTTGACGAATCACTTATAGTTTATCTTTTGGTATGTATAGATGCAAGATTTACCTTGGGTTGCTTTAAAATTATTCATATATCTAGACATGACAATTCAAAAGAGTTGGCACAACAAGCATCCGACTACTATGTTAACCATGATGTATTACATTTCTATCAATAGCCGATGCTAGGTCTTGTCAGCATAGGTAAGGCCGAATCGAAGCCCACCGCTTCGGCCACTAATGAAACTTTTATGCAGACGAAGTAATGATTGGAGGAAGTTCATTCTTGGTTATCTGCAAAATCCTAGCGAAAGGGTGGACAATATGGTTCGAATGATGGTTTTGATCTATGGAACCTTATCACCAGATTGTTATAGAAGCTGAGAAGTTTTCACCCAAGTTTGCATCAAGAGGTTCAAACAAGCAATGGCTGATATATACTTACCATCCTAAGAACATGCAAAATGGCCGATGGAGTGTTGACATCGTCCTTAGAACAAGCTATGCGGAAGTTATTTTTCGGCACACAAACTTTGCCGAAAAACAGGGGGGCATGTGTTGACACGAGATTTTGGCATGGTCAAAAACATAATTAAGAAGGCTTCAAATGGAAAAGTGCTCAAAGTAAGAAAGTTTTGTATCGTCAAAAGGAGAAACTTTGATATTTGGGCCGTAGCCATCCGGTCTAATCTCTAAGGCCGAAGTTGTGTTTGAAGTACTGACATTTTGCATTCAGAACACTATTCTGCTGATTATGCCCCCAAGATGGACTCATATGAGTAATGTTTCTACACGAATTGTCTTCGTCTCGTTGAGACGATTGGTTTCGATATAAAAAACGTCTAAATCGGAGTTCGTATGCAAAAGTTAGAGCCAAAACAGTGTGCTGCATAAGTTTGCCCCGGAAGTTCCGGGAAAAACTTCCGGGGAGGTTCCAGGCTAAACCGAAAGTTTGCACGCGGTGCGCCCAGAAAACTAGAATTTTAACATTATTTGCAGAGTTGCGGGGACGATTTCGACATCAAGATGACCTCGGATGAAAAAATGATCAATTGAAGAGTTTTTATCCATTGCAAGATCTACATCTTTGCTTTTGGGAACATCGTCATCCGAAGTAGTATGCGGCCTGCAGATTCAGTGCAAGAGGGCTACTTGATATAATTTCAGCCCGGAAGTTCCGGGCCAGACCGGAAGTTCCGGCCCTCGTAGTCCGAGTTAGGGTAACTTTTGATGATTTGGACGTGATTTGAGTCTTTTTCTTGTACGGGAAGTCCATCCGCCTCATATATATGTAAGGGGTGAAGACCGATTGAACAACACACAATCGATCAAATCATATACCACCTTTTACCTTTACCTTTATCTCTCTCCTTTGTTCTTCTTCTTCCTCGTTCTTTGTTCGTTCTTCGTTTGTAGGGCGGCGAATCTCGAGGCCCTAGGGGCGGTCAAGCCGACCTAGGGCAGCCCATAGCCGCCGCCCGCCCTGACGGGGTCCCTCCCGGGCGTGTGGGGTTTCTGGTCCTCAAAAGTGCCCGCGGATTGTCTTGGGTACCGCGCTTCCGGCGGGTCTCCTTCGACGTGAGCTGCGGTGCATCACCCCCGGCGTCGAGGGTACACGGTGACGTGTTCATGTGCGAACAAAGGCCTGCCGCAGGAGTTACATTTCCCTCTCGGGGCCCACGGGACCAAACTTCAGTGGCTTAGTGGCCGGCCTATGAGTCAATGACATGCGGACCTTAAATGCGGCTGGCCCACATGTCATTCTCATGGTGGTGGCGTGGTTCCCAACTCACTCGTTCGAGATGAACCGGCCGGTGGTGGCGTGGCCGTGACGAGGGTGCCACAGCTAGGCGTCGGGGTGTTACGAGGCATAGATGGCCACACCGGCGGGTACTACCTGTAGTACATAAGTACTCCAGCTGAGGATTGATGCCCGGGACGAAATGTGTCACAGCCGCTGGATGAAAATTCTATGGTGCGGGAGTACGGATCGGAGCACAGCAGCGGAGCAGGCAAACCGCGTCCAATCGGGTGTGTCTGTGGTAGAAAGTTGATGGCCGCCGCAGTTCAGCTGGCCCGCATGTCATGCACACAAAGGCAGAGGAGCGGTGGGGCCAAGAGGGATGAGGGGCACGTCGGGGGGGATGAGGATTCCCTGACGCGAACAATCCTACCATTCTGTCATTGACATGTGGGACCCATAAGCGTGGGTCCCACCTGTTAGCGAAGGAAAGGCAGGGCAAGGCAGTGATAGCCACATCAGAGGATCCATGTCCACGTCGGGGGACATCGTGCTGTGGGTTGGATCGGCGTCGTGGGAATCGCGTGTGGGTGTGGCAGTGGTAGAAACAAGAAACATGATGGTCGCCGTGGTTCAACTTCCATGGACAAGCTGTCATGTCTGCTGACACATGCATATCAAAACTAGAGTGTTTATATTTCAAGCACGTGAACAAGTATTATTCTACTACTTTGGATCCATTGCAACGCACAGGCCAGCACATTGGTAGTAGTAGTGTCCATCTCTATCTCTAGAGGCCTTCCCTCGTTCATCCTTTTCTCTCACGAGATAAACTACTCATACAAATGCATCTTGATGTTCCATGGAACACACAAGGATCTTTCCTTGGGGGTCTCTCCAGCGCGGCGTGGCCGTAGTTGCAAGTTGACGCCCCTTGAGATGCCGACGTTGAGGGGCACTCGGATTTCCTCCGATGAGCAAGTAAGATGAGTTTGATCATGTAGTAAATGCATTCTAAAGACTACTTCTGTGTCCATTTACTAATTCTCCCCCTGCCCACTATTTCACAGGTTAGGCTCGGTGCGAGTGGAGATTGGCTTGCATATGTACGGGAGGGTACCAACATCAATTTGCACAACATTTACAACGGTGACACCGTTCCCGTAGAACCTTTGTCCAACATTGGGATCAGCCATGCAACGGGCCACCGCATGAATTGGTACGATGGAACCACGGTGAGATTGAATAAGATAGCACGAACCTTGCACATGGCGGTCAAAGGCGGACCATGCTGTCTGCGGCCGATTTGTTGCTGTACGAGTAGGAAGACGATGTGCTCCTTTCTAACCGCATCTTCGCGGTTACAAACCAGGGGACTTATTTTGTATGGGACACATCCTACGATATACTCCCTCTCTTCCAGTTTATTTGTTTTGAATCTTTTCGTTTTACAAGTTTCAAATTCAAATTTAGAGCTCCCCATCACATGTTGAGATTACAATGTCCATTAAATCATTGCGTGCATGTATAGAAAAGAAACAAATCTCGAGTTTGGCACGAGTTCATGCTACGGGAGCACCACAAGCCCTGGCGCAGGAGTTACATTTCCCTCTCAGGGCCGTCGGGACTGAGCTTCAGCGCCTTACTACACCTACCTTTGAGTCAATAACATGTGGACCCGATAGGTGACTGGTCCACATGTAATGCTCCCGTAGGCAGAGGGGCAGTGGGGCCAAGAGGGGTGAGCCGCATGTCGGGGGACGTGTGGTTTCATGGGTTCGAGCGGCGTCATGGGAATCGCGGGTGGCTGTGGTAGAAACTTGATGCTCGACGCATTTTAGGTGGCCCGCATGTCATGCACACAAAGGCAGAGGGGCGGTGCGGCCGAGAAGGGTGAGGCGCACGTCGGGGGGCGTGGTGCCATGGGTTGGAGAGGCGTCGTGGGAGTCGCGAGATGAAACATGATGGTCGCCGTAGTTGAACTTACATGGACAAGCTGTCATGTCTACGGACACATGCACTGCATACCGATCACTGGAAGGAATAGCAGAGAAAGCTATATATGCGGATAAATAGTTCCTTATAGTCAAGCGAACCCACGCTACTACTCTATTCCAAAGACATGCACACCATAAAAATAGTCCATCTATATCAATATACACCGAGAGGGAATATTTTTTTTACAAGAGAGGAAATAGTTCATCCATCCATAATTCCATAATGCCCTCCTGCTGGTGCAACTTCTTCTTCTTCTTCTTCTTCTTCTTCTTCTTCTTCTTCTTCTTCTTCTTCTTCTTCTTCTTCTTCTTCTTCTTCTTCTTCTTCTTCTTCTTCTTCTTCTTCTTCTTCTTCTTCTTCTTCTTCTTCTTCTCATTCTCTGTGGGAGACGGCTTTGCAACAAGCTCTTTGGACCATGCATCTATCTCGAAACTCACACGGGCATCGAGAGCAGCATATTTTATCCGCTCGTATGTCAAGGGATAATTCTCCCATCCAGACGACCTTAATGCCACCGTCTCATCACCGTTCTGAATATTTGTACCGAGCACAAAATTTGCTACATCGAATAGAGATGGTGTCTATTTATCACAATCTTCTACAGGAATTTTGATTCTGGTTTGTAGGTCAGCGATGCTTTTCAAATCAAGGTTGTACGACTCCAGATTCTGTTTGTCCCCTTCGATGGCTGCCCCACAGAAGTATACGTCCTCCCGAGACAAGAAATCATGAAGCTCACATGGTATGGAGGGCGAGTGTATGATGTGGTACACCAAAACATCATATTCGTGGCACAGCTGATGGACGGCGGCGCGCTGGATCTTCCCAGGGGCACGCTCTGTGTACTCTGCGTCGAGTCCGATGACCCTCGTCTCTACCTTTTCGAGGGAGTTGGATACATTGTTGATCCACTGCCGAACAACCCTTGGGTGGATGGTGACGGTGGCAACTATGCGCATCAAGCCTTTGACGAGGAAATGTTGGACGCTAAAAACCCGCATCTCGATCTCTTCCGCCATTTGGAATCGCTGGAACGGAGAAGTGGAGGGGAGGTGAAGAAGCCGAGGAGAATCGGTTCCCGATGTTGAAGTAAATGGGAGAAGTGGCGTGCAGGCAGTTGATTAGACGGCTAGGTAGACTAAACGAAAAGGCTATGCGGGTAGACTGATGAGTCGTACCTGTTCGTGTACGTGTCCATCCTTCCTGATAGGTGGGACCTATGCAAACAGATAAAAAAATGTGTCATAGTTTTTTTTGAGTGCGTGAGTGGGAGACACAACATTCTCTGGTTAAGGAATACTCCCTCCGTTTAGGTGAGTATAAGTCACCTTATGAAAATCAGGTTTTCCCAAAACCTTTAGGCGTGGAGCATTAACTTCCTGCTCGATCCCCTCCCAGCTTCGTTAGCCAGCGTTCTCTTCCTCTGCTGCCGCATTCTACCTTTCCATTTTTCCTCTTCTCAAGTGTGGAACGATCTGCATGTCGTCCTTGATGCACCAGAACGACCACTGCATGCATCGCGGCAGGGCGTTGATTGGGCATGCACGAGAATTTGGTTAGTCCTGCCTTCGGTCGCTGCGTGCTATCGCTCAACAGTGGCATGGCGACGCTTGACGACCAGTTTTCCGGCAAAGTGCTGATGGTAACCATCAACGCCGACCGGCCTCCCGTCTCGCCGGACGACCTTGTCAAAGCTCTTAGCATTGCGCACGACATCCAAATAAGTGACTTTCTCGTCGAAGTCTGTCCGCCATCGGCTGATTTCTTCGTCAGGTTCCGGACAACTTTCGACTGCAGTCATGTGTTCGAATCTTCCCGGCGTTTGTTCTGCGATGGCGCGCTGGTGAGCTTTGATCAGTGGCACCCAGGATGTGGCTTGGTGCCCTCTGAGCTTGAGTTTTTAACAAAGCTTACCTTCCATGGCATGCCTCGACGTGCTTGGAACAGCGAACGAGCTTATCAACGACCTTGGAGGTGAGCTCGTAAGTATGTTTGTTCCTCCAGACAGCTGGGCTCTGACGGTTATGGCATGGATGAAGAAGCCGTCCACCATACCGAAGGTGATTGGTGTTGAGATACCGATGCAGGAACCGGGGTTGTACTATTTGTCGCCACCAAGGCCGCCGCGGACCACGTTAGGGATGTACCTGTATCGAGTGTTTGTGCATGTTGAAGAAGTGGTCAATCCATCAATCGAAGTCCTGCCGCTGCCGCTGGTTCCAGGGTCCGTTGACGATGTCCATTACAGGAGTCAACATCAGACTTTCCCCGTGTTGCTCGGAACGATGGATGTGCTCTAATTTGAGGTAACAACTGAATCTTGTCAGATACTAGTTAAATCCGAGCTATGGGTGTGAAGCACTGATATGCCAGTACATTTGATTGTGACCTATTCTAATTTTGTACCTGAACTTTTTTTAGAAAGGGATGTACGTCGATTTAATGTGCTAGCAGAACTTATTGTGTTGTTTGTCTGTTTTCTTTGCACAACATTCAAGATATTTCCCCGTCATTGATAAAGACGATGAACCGTTATGTACGACTTCGTTGGTTTCAACATAGCCCTTCCCGTAGCAATCCACTGCTTCCATCCTGATTGTGCCGCCTACGTGAAATTTTTGTATGCAAGTTCAGTGTGCTATTATGTTCTATATGATTGTGTCAACTATATAAGTTTTTACTGAGCATCAGCGATGCATATGGCTGAAAGATGTATTTACGAGCATCGACCGATGGGTCTCTCTCTCTACCTCTCTCTCTCTCACACACGCATACACACGCGCACATGCACAAGTGTGACCCGTTGAATTATTTATTTGCTCGTGACAGCTTTTAATTAGGTTCCACCGTAATCTAACTTTTTTCTTAAGTTATCAATTGAGCTCAGTGACTTCAAAAAGTTGTACAGAAGCCTTGTTTGGGCCTTTCCGGCATCGCCGAATGTGGGCTGAGTAACCATGTTAGGTTGTACTGTACTACACATGCCTTTTTTTTCAACATCAGCAATGCAACTGGGCTGACAGTTGTACACAATATCCGGGTCAACTTGTTATTCTCCGCCCCGCTGAGCTGCAAACTTTCCTAGGAGGTATGCATTAGGCATAACAAGAAAATGGACTTTAATGAATAATAAATGGGATGTAATTATAATAACTGGACAGTTACTATGCACCAAACACGTAATTAGTTTGAAAAATATATTATTTTTGGAATTTGAAAATTTTAATTTCACTACTTGTTGCGCGCGCAATATTTCGTTGGATTTTAACGTAATACAACTGTATTTTGAAATTATATTTAACCTGACTAGAAATTTCGAATAAAAATATTCCGGATCCCATCAAAATGTGGGATTTTTTTTTCAATTCTGTTTTGAGCGGTTGTTTGAAATTATTAACCGTTGTCCTAGCTAGAAGTTGGGCTATACTTTTAACAAACTGTAAATGGGCTGTAGTAAATTCTATTAGAATTAAAAAATGGGCTGTATATTCTTACAAATCGCAAATGGGCTATATGTTCTCTGCCAAATCCGAGTTGTGGGCCTACTAAGTTGACGCGTACCAAGGGCTTTGTCAACTTAGTCAATATAAATGATTCTAGCTGCAGTGATCGTATGATGTCCATCCAACAGCCATAGTGCTTCTTCAACCTCTGGTCTTCTTGCTCCAGCCGCCCAAAGCAGCGCCGGTCGTGTCGCGTGCTCCTGCCTCCTGTGGCCGGCTGTGATGTTGCGGAGACCTCACCGCCCTGTACTACTCCCACCGCTGGCCAGGCCATCCCTCTACTCACCCACACCCCCTGTTATTCTGCGGCGACGACAGCCTCACACCGCAGCCGAACCCGTGAACCCTCGTACTCCTCTCCGCGCGGGCTTCCATTGCTGCGTCTTCCCGGCTCCGTGTTGTCCCCTTCCTAGGCCTCGCTATCGTCCAGACCACCGCCCTGGTGCTCTGGCGCGGCGTGGTCAACGTGGTCAACGACTGACTTCCATTGGAAGAGTACTGTACGTGGAGAGGCTGACAGCTGGGTCCAGGCGGCCACAAGGAAGTGCCTCCTTATTACGCGCAAAATAATTATTCCTCCACCTGATAGTAGGGACCCACCGGACGGGACACCTAATTTTGTGAAAAAAATGTTTTCCCCCTGACTGCTGGGACCCACCGGACGGGCCAGCGTATTTTGCGAAAAAAACGTTCCCCCGCTGTCAGCTCGGACCCCTCGGAAGTGCCTGACCCACCATGGTGGGAGGCTGACTTGTGGGCCTACTAAGTTGACTGGGACGGGGGCCTTTGTCAACTTTAGTCAATATGAATGATTCTAGCTCCAGTGACCGTACGATGTCCATCCAATGGCCGTAGTGCTTCTTCAACCTCTGGTCTTCTTGCTCCAGCCGCCCAAAGCAGCGCCGGTCGTGCCGCATGCTCCTGCCTCCCGTGGCCGGCTGTGCTGTCGCGGAGGCCTCACCGCCCGTACTATTCCCACCACTGGCCAGGCCCTGCGGTGACGGTAGCCTCACACCACAGCCGAACTAGTGAACCCTCGTACTCCTCTCCGTGCGGGGTTCCATTGCCGCATCTTCCCCGGCTCCCCGTCGTCCCCTTCCTAGGCCTCGCCGTCGTCCACCGCCCTAGTGCACTCGGCACAGCGTGGTCAACGTGTTCAAGGAACGACTTCCATCAGACGTGAACTGTACGTGGAGAGGCTGACAACTGGGTCCACGATCGCAGCAAGGAAGTGCCTCCTTATTACGCGGAAAATAATGATTCCTCCACCTGACAGCTGGGACCCACCGGACGGGCCACTGTATTTGGCAAAAAAACGTTTCCCCCTAACTGCTGGGACCCACCAGCTACATCTTCGCACGCAAGGAAGTGCGTCCGGCAAAAAAAATGATTCGCCCCCCTGACTGCTGGGACCCACCAGCTACATCTTCGCAGGCAAGGAAGTGCCTGACCGTCAGGACCCACCTGCTCAAAGCGTATGTAGCGTTGTCATTCTGGTCGCGAACGTGTACGTACATATATACCGGTGGATGTAGAGGCGCGCACGTGTTGTAGTAGAGGCACGTACGGGTCGTAGTAGAGGTGCGCACATAGCATGTACACGTACGTACAACGACCAGGGTGCAAGAAAGAAAATACGTCCACGTATGTGTACATACGGGCGGGGTCTCGAACGCCTACTCGCGCATATGTACGGCCAGGGCTCGTGTACATGGCTGGGTCGGAACGGAGAAACAGCGTCGTCATCATGTTCATGGGGAGGCAACGGAATGCGTCGTGTTCATGGGGAGGCAACGGAATGGGTCGTGTTCATGGGGAGGCAACGGAATGCGTCGTGTTCATCGGGAGGCAACGGAACGCGTGGGAGCCAACCGGCTGGGTCGGAACGGATTGCGTGGTCGTGTTCATCGGGAGGGCTTGGACGGAAGAGGCGATGGAAACGAGGCCTGGCGTATCGAAAACGGAGGAAACGACCTTGTGTTCGACCGGCCATGTTCGAAACGGGATCCTGTTCATCGGGAGGGGTCTGGCGTACCGCAAAATGGAGGAAACGGACCTCCTACGGTCGGAACGGGGGTCCTGTTGATCGAGAGGGGTGTGGCATACCGCAAAACGGAGGAAATAGACTTGTGTTGGAGCGCTACGGTCAAAACAGGGGTCCTGTTCATCGGAAGGGGTGTGGCGTACCGCAAAACGGGACTCCACAGGATACTGTTCATCTCCACCGTCGACCTCCTCCAGCCTCCACGGGCTCCTGTTCATCCACCCTCCACCGCGCGCTACTCCACCGGCTACTGTTCAACCACCCCTCCACAGGCACCCCTCCACCGTCTACTGTTCATCCAGCCCTCCACATCACAGGGTCCTGTTCAACCACCCCTCCACAGGCACCCCTTCCCCATCTACTGTTCATCCAGCCATCCACCACACCACGAGGTCCTGTTCATCCAGAGGCAACGCCATTGCTCACTGTTCATCCAACCCCCCGCCCCCGCAACGCTCACTGTTCATCCCAGAGGCAACATCGATCGACTTTAGTTAGCAGCAGTAGCGAAGGAATCGCTCGATTGAGTTCAGTTAACAGCCATCGATCGATCGCTCGGGTTCAGTAACGCGTAGCTTGCAGTGCAATCGCTCGGGTTCAGTTAGAGCCCAACGCCTTGCTCGGGTTCAGTTAGAGCCAACACCTCGCACACACGCGTGTACGTGTACGAGAGAAACGCGCATCGCTCGGCCCCGACCTCCCACCGTAACCGGGAACTCTCTGAAATTTTCCTCCCCCTCGCTTCTACCATGGTTTTTTCCATCATGGACGGTCCAAAGAATGTCATGCAGCTGCGTCTCCGGCCCGCCCAGGACGAAAAGCCCATTTTCTATCATGATTTTTTGTCGTAGAAGTAGGAGCCCACCACATCTATGATGATACTGGGTTTTGTCACAATTATCGTCATAGAAGTGTCATATGTATGACAGAAAAAATTTTCGTTCGACCCAAAATGTCATGGATGTGTCTTTTTTGTAGTGCTATGAACTTGCTCTTGGCATGCTTAGCTTCTTGAATTTTTCTACTTAATGTTGGTTACCTTGCGATGCCATGAAATGCTTTTTGGTGAGTGACATGAGCTTGCAAAGTTGCTATCATGAATCTATTTCTGCCATGCTCTATTTTTTCTACTAAGTCTGAAACAGTTCATATAACTTGCCATGTTTGCATGGGTGCCACCATATTTTCCATGCATCTTGGGATAAAGTTCAATAAGGGAGTTTTGTTCTATGCCTTTAGTACTAGCATGCCATGCCTTTGTTTGCCATGATATGTTCATGTAGCATGTTGTTTGCTAGCTCTAAACATTGCTATATGATGTTTTTTGACATGTTCAGTATTTTCTCCAAGTCTGTGAAGCTGTTACCATTTGCATTTTGTCCATGCTATTTTGAGCTTGTTCTAATGAGAACTAGCAGGAGCTCAGTGTTCATGATTTGTAGATCTTCATGAGTGGTTCACTGTTGTGTGATTTGTTGTTATGTTGGAGTGTTGTAGCATAGTTTCTTGTTGCATTCTAAGTGCTATGACGTTGTTAATCGCAGATTTGCATCATTCTTGTTCTGCTTGCCATTTGCAAACCGTGCATCTGTTTCCGGTGATCCTTATATCGATTTCGACTGAAATCACCTCATCTTTCCAGCAGCATACTTGGTTTGCCAAGTTGATGCCTTGATCATCCTTTTCCTTCCGGAGTACCCATATGCATTGCACATCATACCTTGCATTCCATGTCATGTCTTGCATCATGTTGCTTGTGCATTGCACCGTGATTGATTGTTGTCCCGCTGCTTGTGTTCTTGCTTTTGATAGAGATGGGAGACGAGTACATGAATGAGGATCCTGTTGAGTACGTTTACGAGGAGCAAGCTTTCGACAACTCTGAGAACATTGTAGGCAAGATGACCATTACCCTCGATATCACTTCTATCTTTGCTTGCTAGTTGTTTGTTCTATCGCTATGTCGCGCTACCTACCACTTGTTTATCATGCCTCCCATATTGCCATGTCAAACCTCTAACACACCTTCCTAGCAAACCGTTGTTTGGCTATGTTACCGCTTTTGCTCAGCCCCTCTCATAGCATTGTTAGTTGCAGGTGAAGTTGAAGATTGCTCCATTTTGGAACATGTTTATGTTGGGATATCACAATATCTCTTATTTAATTAATGCATCTCTATACTTGGTAAAGGGAGGAAGGCTCGGCCTTATGCTTGGTGTTTTGTTCCACTCTTGCCGCCTTAGTTTCTGTCATACCGGTGTTATGTTCCCTGATTTTGCGTTCCTTACGGGGTTGGGATTATGGGACCCCCTTGACAGTTCTCTTTAAATAAAACTCCTCCAGCAAGGCCCAACCTTGGTTTTGCATTTGCCTAACAACCTAAGCCTTTTCCCTTGGGTTCTGCAGGCCCGAGGGTCATCTTTATTTTAACCCCCCCTCCCGAGTCAGTGCTCCTTTGAGTGTTGGTCCGAACCGGGCAACCTGCGGGGCCACCTCGGGGAAACTTGAGGGTTGGTTTTACTCATAACTTGTCCTATCCGGTGTGCCCTAGGAACGAGATATGTGCAGCTCCTATCGGGATTTGTCGGCACAGTCGGGCGGTCTTGCTGGTCTTGTTTTACCATTGTCGAAATGTCTTGTAACCGGGATTTTGAGACTGATCGGGTCTTTCTGGGAGAAGGAATATCCTTCGTTGATCGTGAGAGCTTGTGATGGGCTAAGTTGGGACACCCCTGCAGGGTATAAACTTTTGAGAGCCGTGCCCGCGGTTATGTGTCAGATGGGAATTTGTTAATATCTGGTTGTAGAGAACTTGACACTTGACTTATTTAAAAGGGACAATTAGCTTTGTGCCCCTAGTTGTGTCCCCCTCATCTGTTTTACCCCTAGTTTGAGAAAGTCACCGGTTCTGTCCACACCACTTTGGAATTCTTTCATTTTTTCCCTTCCGTCACGGCTCCGCTTGGTCAACGCCGTTTGACCACATACAGCGCTCCGTTTTGGACCCTGCTTGCCCCCGGTAGGACAGAACCCACTCGGGCCCATCTCACTCTCATACCCACTCTCTTCCGTTCCCCACTCTCTACCCGTTCCCACTCACACGAACCCTAGCTAGGAGGCGACGGCGGCGACAACGTTGATGACTGCGGTGCCTGCGGTGACTGCTGGAGATGGTGGACGACGACGACGTCAGTGGTGCCACCTACAGTGCCCACGGCCGCGAGGCAAGGATGGTGGACGACGGCGATGGCAGCGGTGCCACCTGCGGCACCCGCGGCCGCAAGGCAAGAATGGTGGACGATGGTGACGGCAGCGATGCCACCTACGGCATCCGCGGCCACAAGGCAAGGACACGGTCGCAGACAGCATTAGGGTAAGTCCCCCCATCCTAGATCTGTTGTTTGCCTCCCCTAGATCCCAGATCTGTTGTTGTATGTTGATATCGTGCCCTGTTTGCATAGGATTGATCCGGCTAGAGCATTTAATATCAGTGTTAGAATGGAGACATGCACTTTAACTGCTGTTGGTATAGAAGGAAAAGAAACTGGCTTCACATTTCCATTAGTGGTGGACAACAACAGCACATTTGAGCAGTTTAGGGCAATAATATTTGCCAAATATCCATAGGGATTACATGATGCTGTTGAGCTAAGGTACTGGGATGTGTCGAAAGTTGCTTGGGTGCCTGTTCAGTCTGATAATGATTTAGGTGCCATGTTTGCAAATAATGCACAAACCATGTCATGCAATCTGGAAATCACTGTTATTTAGAGGCGTAGGCCCCCCTCTGGTTCAGAAAATAATTCAAACCCCACTGCTTCAAGGCCCTCTGGTTCTAAAGCATCTGCAAAACCTAGGACTAACACAAGGGGAACAAGTAGCAGTTGCAGGCCACCTACAACCCCAAGTGCAAATGCTCAGTCTGAGCATTCTTGCAGTAAAACCCAAGCTAAACCTAGCATACCAGTTGATCCTGTTGTGGAGGAAGCAAAACCTGATGCAGCACTTTTGTCTGATGAAGAAGATGAGAAACTTTATCCAGGCTATGTTCAGCACAACAATGAGGAAGATCATGTAGATGAGGAGTACATTCCTGCTGAATTCTCTGATACATATGAAGATGAGAAGAAGGAGGACCTGGACAATGGAGATTTTCAAGATGAAGATGAGGACAGACCTATCATGATGTATGACAGAGATAATCCCTCTATTGGGGAAAGTGTAGTTTTTCCTTCAGCAATTGACTGCAGAAATACAGTTGCAACTTTCTCAATTACCACTGAAATAGAGTACATCACTTTGAAAAGTGACCAAAGAAGGTTTACTGTAAAATGTGCCTCTGATAGATGTAAGTGGAGGCTACATGCCTCTTTAATGAGGAGAAGCACATTATTTCAGGTACTAATGCATTTTCTGTTTTCCTTTCTATAATTATTGTTCAAAATTTATGTTTCATGTACTAATTGCTTGTTCTTTTTTAACAGATTAAGGTCAACCCTTACCCTCACAACTGTCCAAGTGTTAACAGATCTCAGAGATTGAGGGCTGCAAAGAGAAGATGGATAGCAGATGCTGCTATGGCTTGAATTAGAAAAAATCCAGGGATAGGTCCAAAGGAAATTCAGCACAGGTTGACAGAGAAGTATGGAGTGGAGGTGCCATATAGTAGGTGTTATTTTGGTAAAGAGATGGCATTAGACAAGATGTTTGGCAAGTACAGTGATAGTTTCAATCTGATTTATTCATTCAAGGCTAAACTTGAGAGAACATCACCAGGCAGTGTAGTTGAAATTGACAAGCACACTGTGGAATACTCATTGAGAGGAAAGAAACTGCACAAGGAGTGTTTCAGAAGAGTGTTTGTGTGCTTCAAGGCATGTCAGACAGGTTTCTTAGAGGGGTGCAGGCTTTACCTTGCTGTGGATGCAACAACACTGAATGATAGGTACATGGGCCATCTTGTTTCTTCTTGTGCCCTTGATGCACACAATTGGTTATTTCCAGTTGCCTATGGTGTCATAGAAGCAGAGTCAATTGAGAGCTGGACTTGGTTCTTCCAACAACTGAAGAAAGTAATAGGACATCCAGAAGGTTTAGTCATACATACTAATGCATGCAAAGGATTGGAGACAGCTGTTGATGATGTATATGCTGGGGTGGAGCACAGGGAGTGTATGAGGCATTTGGCTCAAAACTTCAGCAAGAAATTCAAAGGCAAGTTCTATGATGAGAATTTGTGGCCATGCTCACTTACATACATCATTAAAAAGCACAACTATCATCAGAATCAGTTGCACAGTAGGCCCAAAGTTAAAGAATATTTAGAGGAGCATCATACAAAAATATGGGCTAGAGCACACATCAATGACATTTGCAAGGTAGACTATGTGAACAACAACCTTGCTGAAGCTTTCAACTCAAGGATCAAGAAATACAAGGGGCTTCACATAGTTGACTTGTGTGACAAGATCAGGCAGTACATTATGCAAAAATTTGATATAAGGAACATGATTTCCATTGATCATTTTGAAGGCCATCTCATTGTTCCATCTGTGATGAAGGCCTTAATGGCAAAAAAAGGTTTAGAGATGAGTTTGATTAGGAGAAGCCCAACAGAGGCTGAAGTTACTGCTACTGACAGGGAAAAAAGAGAATGGAGGTACCCTGTTGACTTACAGAAGTGGTCTTGTAGTTGCAGACAATGGCAAGTAACTGGTAAGCCATGTATCCATGCTATGTTCTTTATCACTTCTCTTAGAGGTGAAGCGAGTGGAATAGATCAGTATGTGCACAAGTTTTATTCTGCTGAGAAATTCAGAGCTACTTATGCTGACAACCTTCCATCTTTGGAAGGGAAGCAACAATGGGAAATTGTGAATCCAAGATTTAAACTTTCTGCTCTAGTTCAAAACAGAGCACCTGGCAGGCCGAGGAAAACTAGAATTAGGTCCAGTAGTGAAGGAAAAGGACTAGGTCCTAGGAGGAAAAAATGTGGCAGGTGTGGAGGACGAGGACACCATGCCAACAAATGCAAAAATTCAGTTGATGCAGCCTTTGGTGAAGATGAACATTGGGGAGCTGAGAATGCAGAAGAGCCAGCAGTGCAAGTGGCATTAGTGGAAGTAGATGATGGAACAGATGCAAAAGATCCACCACAAGAGCAACCTATAGAGCCAACACCAACATCTACACAAGCTACTATAATCAGGTGATGTTTGTGTATGTTTGTGTATATATGTTTGTTTTCATGCACTATCATATGAGATGTGACATGCTTGCACTTTTCTCAGCCCAAGAAAGAATTATAAGAAGGCAGTAGATAGAGGAGCTTCTCCAGCTAAGAAGCAGACAACAACAATTGAAGTTCTTGGTGTGCTAGCCCCCAACCCAGCAAAGAACACCAGGAGCAAAACAAGGCTAGCCCCCAATCCAGCTGAGAACACCAGGAGCAAAAAACTCAAGTTTTAGTTCTTCATTTGCACTTGCTGGTGACTGTTCGAGATGACTATATGTTGAACTAGTATTTTCACTTGCTGTTGAACTACTGTTTGAGATGTCATGATGTTGGACTAGTATTTTCACTTGTTGTTGAACTACTGTTTGAGATGCTGGCTATGTCATGCTTTAATCTGAAGTTGTTTGATCATATGTGATGCTTCCTATGTCATGCTTTAATTTGAAGTTGTTTGATCATCTGCTAATATGAACCATCTCTCTAGTCATCTGCCAATATGAACCAAATTGTCATCGCTGATGACAATTTGGTCATCTCTCTAGTCATCTGCCAATATGAACCAAATTGTCATCGCTGACGATAATTTGGTCATCTCTCTAGTCATCTGCCAATATGAACCAAATTGTCGTCGACGACGACAATTTGGTCATCTCCCTAGTCATCTGCCAATATGAACCAAATTTTCGTCGACGACGACAATTTGGTCATCTCCCTAGTCATGAACCAAATTTTCGTCGACGACAACAATTTGGTCATCTCCCTAGTCATGTACCAATATGAACCAAACTGCAGAAATTTAGAACACCAAATAGCATTACATTAAGATTGGTACATTACAAAGTTCATCCATATCCTGCACTACAACAATAATAAACATACTTGCTTCACTTAGTGGCTTGATTCTATGATAACACTGATAAAGCCACAACTACAACACATACAACAATTCCAGTAAACAACACTGCCCAAACATTGAGCATCTCATCTCTCTCCTTCAGTTTCTTGTTCAAAGCATGGTTCTTTTTTGACAGCTCCATATTTTCCCTTTGCAATTTGTGAGACTTGATCCAGCTGCGTTCAATCTCTGCATGTAGATCTTCAAATGCAAGGGCCACACGCAGTGGAGGAGGAGGTTCAACCCAAACCACCCACTTGCACTCATCTGGCAACTAATTAGATGAACAAAATTAGAAATTTCAAAATAACAACAACCTCCCAAATTGACAATGAAATTGACAAGCAACTACTTACATCAAGAGGGCAACCCAAAAATTGTCGGCCCGTGCTAGCCCCTACCCAAGCCACCCGACGAGCAGGAACTAGGCCATGTCCAGGGCAACGGTGCTTAGATCTAGGCTCCAAGCCGGAAAATGATTCGTCTGGGTGATGGTACTCCGAGACGAGCTCCACAATCTGTAAGTGCATCTAGTGCCCCTTAGTGATTTTGGTGTATTGAGGACTTATAGGTTAAGGGACTAATGCGTTTGTGAGTGTACACAGGCCTATAAGTCTACGAGGAGTTTGATTTTTATAGAGAAAGTCGACCCCTAAAAATGAAGTTCTTTGACTGAAGACTTTCTGAAGACTTTGAAAGTGAAGAAATTGGTGTGACCTTGAAGACTTGGTATTCATTCGAGGAACATGAAGCATGAAGACTTTTGTTTTCGTAGTTTGATTTTCTCTTTCTTGAGTCATAGGAAACACTGTACTGTTAAAGGGGGTCGAGGAAATACTAAGGAAAAATTTCCATGTGATGCTCAACTCAAAATCCTACACCTACCAATCCCTTCGAATGAAGCCATTGGAAATCTCATATAGTCCAGTCATATTCTTCAGTGACAAAGACGAAGTTCTTCTGGTCTCTGAGGAATTTGTTCCGACTGAGGAGTTAGGAATTTGCCAGTGCGGATTTCCTACACAGTGAGGAACATGATAGCGCTGAGGATTTTGCTACTCAAAATTCCGACCGTTGCTGTGCTATGCGCCAGCTGTCCCAAAATATCTATCCACCTAACGGTCATATCATTGAAGGGCATTTATGTCTTATCATGTCGGGCTGCTCCCTAGGCTATAAATAGCCGCCCCCTACAACCACTAGCTGGTTGGCTGCTCTGAGAGAAACTGACACTTGTCAATTGAGAGCAACCCATCCTTCGAGGACTTTGAGCGAAAATCATCAAGTGAGGAAAAACCCAAACCCAAACACCTACAAACCCCAAGTGATTGAGCATCACTAACGAGATTGATCCTGCGTGGATCCGACGCTTGTTACCTTTGAAGGCTGTGCTTCTTCCAGACGGTTAGGCATCATGGTCTAGAGCATCCAAGAGGAATTGTGGATCACCGAGTGACCAAGTTTGTGAAGGTTTGGAAGTCGCCTGAAGACTTACCACGAGTGATTGGGC
This sequence comes from Triticum aestivum, assembly GCF_018294505.1. Lineage (NCBI taxonomy): Eukaryota > Viridiplantae > Streptophyta > Magnoliopsida > Poales > Poaceae > Triticum > Triticum aestivum. The sequence goes on from NC_057797.1 coordinate 381,902,506, forward strand.
GAGGTCTGTGTGACCTTAGCTCAAGGAGAATACGGTGAGGACTTGGTGTCCTGAGCTGCGTGTTCAGGACTGGGTGTCCGGGACTGTGTGTCCTCGAGTTTAAATACTCAACCGCTCCAACCAGACGTACAATTGAGACAGCAGTTGGAACTGGTCTACCAAATCATTGTCTTCACCAAGCTTACTGGTTATATTTCCTCAACTCTTTCATTTCCTTATAACTGTGTTGTGTGCTTGTTCATATATGTGTTTGAAGACTTTGACTGAAGATTTTCTCAATTTCCCCAGTTCAATTTCTTCAATCTGTTTGTCCTCATCCTGTGTTATCCTGTGCTTACGCTTTCTGTACTCTGTGCTTGTCTTCATTTCATCATGATGACTATGCTTGTGCTTTGTTATGTTTACTTTTGAGTACTTATTCCGCTGCCAGTAGTTCTTCGCTAAGGAATTTCCTCACCTGCAAATTCCTCAGTGAAGATTTCATAAAAATCGCCTACTCACCCTCCCTCTAGTTGATATAACGCACTTTCAATTGGTATCAGAGCAAGGGACTCCCTTGTTCTATGTGATTTTGGTTTAACCGCCTGGAGTTTGAGTTATGTCGACCGCAGGTATGATCAAGGTCTCTGCTGGGTGTCCTACGTTCGATGGGACGGACTACCCCTACTGGAAGAATAAGATGCGAATGCATCTTGAGGCAATTGATAACAATCTCTGGTATGTTGTGGAAAATGGTGTTCCCTCAGTCACACCTTCCCTGAATGCTACTGATGTGAAGAGATTCAAGCAACTCGATTTCAAGAGAAGAATATCATATGTGGCCATCTGAGCAAAGGACAATATGGAAGAGTGAGTGCTTTGGAAAGTGCTAAGCTTATCTAGGATAGACTGTCCAAAGTGAATGAAGGAGTCTCAACACAACGTGACTCTCGAGTTGATGTTCTTCGCAATCTCTTCAACCGCTTCAAAAGACTTGACAATGAAAATGTTCAACAAACCTTCGATCGCCTCACTGACATCTCAAACGAGCTTCAAGCACTTGGTGCCACTGACATCACCGACCATGAGGCGGTGAAGAAATTGCTGAGGTCGCTTGATTCCTCATTTGACACTCTGGCATTGATGATACAAGAACATGCTGATTACAAGTCACTTGATCCCGCTGATATTCTCGAGAGGCTAAATACTCATGAGTTCCAACTTGCTGAAAAAAGAGATCTCTATGGTTCGAGCTATGGCAGATCACGTGCACTGAAGGCCAAGGCAGTATCTGAGTCCGAAGATGAAGACTCTGGTAGCAGCCTTGGTGATCCTGAAGAACTAAGCCATGAGCTAGAACTGCTCGTGAAGAAGTTCCAAAAGTTCTCAAGACGTGGTCGCTTTGGAAGACCCTCAAGGAGCAATGATTCCTCATCCAGTGACTACAAGAGGAGGCTCTGTCACAAATGCAAGAAACATGGACATTACATTCAAGATTGTCCTCAGTGGGAAAAGGAATCAAAGAAGAAGAAATACAAGGATTATAGTTCTGATGATGCGAAGAAAAAGAAGAAATCCACAAAATCTTCATCATCAAAATCCTCAAAGCCTTCATATCACAAGAAGAGAAGCTCCAAGAAGGCTAGGGCATTCATTGGCAAGGAAATGGACTCTGAGGCTGAATCTGAAGAAAATGAGGAAGAGGAGACATTTGAGGAGTCCGAATCCGGAGTGGCGAGCCTAGCTCTCGCTACTGCATTCGTCAGCAAGTCTATCTTCAACATCGAAGAAAATGACCTCACCAACAAGGCTGATGAAGGCGATGATGACTACGCTCCCACCTATTGCTTCATGGCAAAGGGTGCCAAGGATGATCAACCCAAAGCAATTGAGTGGGTCCTCGATAGTGGATGTACAAATCACATGACTGGTGACAAGAATCTATTGATGGATGCTCCATTATCTCCGTCGCATCTGAAGCATATCATCTTTGCCGACAAAGGCAAAAGTCAGGTATTGGGTCTAGGTAAGGTTGCGATCACAAAGGATCGACACATGGACAAAGTCATGCTTGTCGGGTCCCTAGGATACAACCTCATATCTGTCTCAATGCTTTGCGATCTCGATATGGTTGTTGTCTTTGGCAAGTACCGTTGTGTTGTGGTTATGGAAGCTGACAATTCCAAAGTCTTCGAAGGCTTTAGGAGAGGAGACCTGTATATTGTTGATTTCTCTGCAGGACCACGACCAGCCGTGTGCCTACTTGCAAAAGCTTCAGAAGGCTGGCTCTGGCATCAACGACTTGGTCATGCAGGCATGAGGAATTTGCACACGCTTGCGAAGAAGAAGCATGTCATCGGCATCGAGAATGGCAAATTCCTCAAGGATCACCTATGCGGAGCCTGTGAAGCTGGGAAAATGACAAAGGCTAAGCGCTGACTATCATGACCACTACTCGTCCATTTGAATTGCTTCACATGGATCTCTTCGGTCCTAATCATTATTCTACTGTTTCAAATGATGCATCTCAATATGGCTTTGTTATTGTTGATGATTACTCTTGATACACATGGGTACACATTGTTACTTAAAACATGAAGTGCAGGAAGTCTTCAAAAGATTTTCCTCGATGGCTTCAACCAACTTTGGTGTGAAGATCAAGCACATCATAAGTGACAATGGAACTGAGTTCAAGAATTCTGGTCTAGATGACTATCTTGATGAACTGGGTATTACTCATGAGTTATCTGCTCCTTATACTCCTCAGCAGAACGGCATCGTGGAGCGCAAGAACAGGACTCTTGCTGAGATGGCTCGCACTATGCTTGATGAATACAAAACGCCTCGTCGGTTCTGGATTGAGGCAATTGATACTGCGTGCCACATCATCAACAGAGTATATCTTCACAAATTCTTCAAGAAGACTACCTATGAACTCCTCACTGATAAGAAACCCAATGTAAGTTATTTCAAAGTCTTCGGTGCTAAATGTTGGATTAGAGATCCTTATCACAACTCTAAATTTGCATCAAAAGCACATGAAGGTTTTATGCTTGGTTACGGAAAGGACCCGCACACCTACAGAGTCTTCAACAACGTTCTTCACAAGGTTGTTGAAACTGTAGATGTGTGGTTCGATGAAACTAATGGCTCGCAAAGAGAGCACCTACCTACTGTGATAGATGAACCAGCACCTGAGGAAACCATCAAGTTCAAGGCTACTGAGGATGTCATTCCCACTGAAGAATCTGCTGAAGAATTCATTCCAGAACATGAAGAACGTCGAGCTAATGCACCTGAAGAAAATATTGAAGAAAATGGTGCTGAAGAGAATGCTGATCAAATTCCTCAACGACAACTAGCTTATCCTCGCATTGCAAAAGAAGTGCAAGTTGAAAAGATCATCAATGACATCAAAGCGCCAGGTCCTCTCACACGCTCAAAAGCTTCACATTTATCTAACTTTTGTGGGCACTATGCTTTTGTCTCTATCACAGAGCCCACTAAGGTAGATGAAGCATTTTTGGAGCCTGAGTGGATTCAGGCCATGCAAGAAGAATTACATCAGTTCGAGCTCAACAATGTCTGGGAACTGGTCAAACGTCCAGATCCTCGCAAGCACAATATCATTGGCACAAAGTGGATCTACCGCAACAAGCAAGATGAAAATGGCCTTGTGGTGAGGAATAAGGCACGGCTCGTAGCTCAAGGCTACACACATGTTGAAGGAATTGATTTCGATGAAACTTTTGCACCTGTTGCTAGACTTGAGGCTATTCGCATATTACTTGCTTATGCTAACCATCATGATATCACTTTATATCAAATGGATGTGAAAAGGGCATTCCTCAATGGTAAGCTTGAGGAAGAAGTATTTGTTTCTCAACCCCCAGGTTTTGAAGATCCAAAGAATCCTGACAAAGTCTTCAGACTCAACAAGGTCCTCTATGGCCTCAAGCAGGCCCCACGGGCGTGGTATGATACCTTGAAGGAATTCTTCATGAAGAAAGGCTTCAAACCCGGTTCACTCGACCCTACTCTTTTCACTAAATCTTATGATGGTGAATTGTTTGTGTGCCAAATATATGTTGATGATATTATCTTTGGCTGTACTGACCAACCTTATAGTGATGAATTTGCCTATATGATGAGTGAAGAATATCAAATGTCTATGATGGGAGAGTTGAAATTCTTCTTAGCTCTTCAAATTCATCAACAACGCAATGGCATATTCATATCTCAGGAGAAATACCTCAAGGATGTACTGAGGAAATTCGGCATGCAAGATTGCAAAGGTATCAAAATTCCTATGCCCACAAATGGCCATCTGTGCACTGATGAAAATGGTATCGACTTCGATCATAAGGTATACCGCTCCATGATTGGCTCTTTATTGTACTTATGTGCATCTAGGCCAGATATAATGCTTAGTGTTTGCATGTGTGCCCGATTTCAAGCTACACCGAAGGAATCACACCATAAGGCAGTGAAGCATATTCTTCGATATCTAGCTCACACACCAACACTTGGATTATGGTACCCCAAGGGCTCGTCTTTTGATCTCATTGGATATTCTGACTCTGACTATGCCGGTGATCATGTAGACCACAAGTCAACATCTGGTACATGTCATTTCCTCGGACAATCTTTGGTCTGTTGGTCCTCGAAGAAATAGAACTGCGTATCACTATCTACTACTGAAGCTGAGTACATTGCCGCTGGTTCCTGTTGTGCTCAATTGCTATGGATGAAGCAAACTCTCAAGGACTACGACATCAACATGAAGAATGTGCACTACAAAAACAATACACTTCCGTGATGATACGTGTTTGTCATAGTAGGTCGCTTTTTTTGTCATGCATGTACATCCATGAAAAATTTATGACAGAATCAAGATAGTCATACCTGTGCTGTCGTAGAAGTGTTCCATGACATTACCAAAATTATCATCACGGAAGTGTCCACTTCCATGATGATAAATCACGCATCACAGAAGTGCTTTCGTCAAGGGTGACCGACACGTGGCATCCACCGTAATGGAATGTCGTTAAGCTACCGGGTCAGGTTTTAGATCCGATAACCCGTTAACAGCCCCGACCAACGGGGATTTTCCACGTGTAAAATCATCATTGGCTAGAGGAAACACGTGTCGGCTCATCGTCAGGACATATGTCATCCACTCACTGGACAGAAGGCGCCTATGACACGTCGACATGTGGCACGGCCCAACAAGTTTAAATGGACGGGCCCAACTAAAGGCCCACAAGATTTTGCGGACCATAATGGGTCAGCCCAGCTAAAGGCCCACGAGATTTTGCGGACCATAATGGGCTGGCCCAGCTAAAGGCCCACAAGATTTTGCGGGCCATAATGGGCCGGCCTAGGTAAAGGCCCACAAGATTTTCGTGTGCCACAATAGGCCGGCCCAGGTAAAGGCCCACGGTGACTCTAGCCCATAATGAACAGTAATTTTCTTTATACCCGTTAATGACCCATGATTTACATGGGCCATTTCCAGCCCGTGTTAGCTTTCGGCCTATTGACAGCCGATACGTTCTTGGGCTCCTTTTTGGCCCTCGATTACTTTGGGCCCATTACTAGCCTGTTCCCCTAATGGGCCAAATTCGGCCCATGGCAAGAGTTGGCCCGTTACTGGTCTATTCCACTAATGGGCCAAATTCAGCCCATGGCAAGAGTTGGCCCATTAATGGCCTGTTACCCTAATGGGCCAAATTCGGCCCATGGCAAGAGTCGGCCCATTTCTGGCCTGTTAACCCGTTGCGCCGTTTCCAGCCCGTCCTATATTCTGGCCCATTAACGACCCGTTATGCCTGTGACAGAATTAAGCCTTTGCTGTCCTACGGCCTGTTAATGGCCTGTTACCGTGTTGGGCCGATACCAATTACGCCCGATTATGGCCCATGTAGACCCATTTATCCGACGGCCCGAGGCCCACCGATTACAGGCCCATTTATCAACGGCCCGTAGGAGACCCATGGATCCTACGGCCCGTATATGGCCCATGGTAGTTGCGGCCACTAGCAAACCAGGGAAAAAGAAGACTAAGAAATAAATAAGGCCGAAAGTAATGCTAGGCTATTAAGGCGACTACACAGATTACATCCACTCGACATCAAAGATCGCCACCAGTGCAAATATAGGGAACACCCTACACTATACAAAAATGGCTTGTTGTTTTCTTCAGGCGGTGGCTGCACGTTAAGAATAAATTTTGTATTGCACCAAAACAAATTACAACTATATAACAAAAGGAAGGTTGGCATAAAACTTAACAGTCTAGCAGATAAATGCACCACCAGAAGTTCAGAAGCTCAGTTCGTTTGACCTGACTATTACATTTTCATGCTGTATTGTCCGATGGAGCACCATAACCCTCGCCTTCATTTCCCCTAGGCTCCTGAACAACATAGCAAATGTCTGATAGTCTGGTTTCAAAACCATGCATATCTTGACAACATTGAGAAATGTTTCTCCTTGTTTCACAAAGGGTCTCTGTTAGGGAATGGACTTGTGTCTGGAGTGCAGATACAACATTGCTTTGAGCTTGCATATCTTGATCATGAGGCAGTTTGGACGATATTGCCTTAACAACCAACCCAGTATTATGCAGGAACATGCTTTTGGCACTGTTAGTGGACAGGTACTGACCCACTGCAGCAAGAGCTGACATTGCGGTTATAGTTGCCTCGCCACCTTCAGAAGGTGGCGGTTCCACCATTTTTTCCATAGCTCGTTGAAAAGTTGAGGTTTTACATTAGTAGTACCAGAACAGAAGATATTAAGGAGGCAGCAAAACCAAACAAAATAGCTTTGGTCTATATACAGAACTTATTCTGGTGAACCCATGTAAAATATTAGTTGTATTTTATTGCAAAGTACATAATAAAACCAGGTTCCAAACATATGACCATGTACCATCGCTAATGTATTGTCTATTTCTTCACATTGTATTGAGGGCTAAGGATAAAGAGACGAAGTTTATAATACGGTAAGCATAATATGACATCATTCATATCACAAAACAACTAAGAACAGACAACCATGCAATTGTAACGTTGTGTGGGCAAGTCCAGCACGGAACTAGATTACGGGTCAAGATCAAAGGAACATCACTCCTCTCTTTTAAACCTTGTAAGGTGCAATGATACGCTAAGACAATTGTGTATAAAATTGAAAAGAGTAATAGACATTGGCTGCAAACCATGCAGTTCAAGGCACAAGTCAGAGTAAGTAGTAGTTAAAAGGCATGAGGGTTAAGGACTTACAACAGCGGCTTTGACTGGTGTAGTCATGCCCTTCTTCTTGCTGGTGTGACAGTCCTTGAAGATTTCCACATCATTTGGTTCAGGTACTTTTTGGTCCTTGCGGGCTTTCCTCTACATTTGGAACAAGTCAATATAGATCTAATAATATGGTACAACAAAAAGAGTGAAACAGCAGCTAATTACAAGAGCCTCGCAGTGTGCAATATAGCTACGAGATCCTGTCGTTTGTTGGAATTTCACTTTCGTACGGTTAGCCTTGTTCTTTGAATAGTTCACCTACAAGAAGATAGATTTGTGTGGCACATGCGTAAATAGGACTTCAACATGTGATCTGATGACATATATATAATGTACCTGATACTTCGGATCGGACTAGTGTTTAATGAGGCCTCTCCAGTCTTCATCAGATATATTTTCCACTTGAGATGTTTGGGCAAGTTCACTGTTAGCCTTGCCTTCAAAGTGAGTTTTCCTCAAGTTATACCGATAATGTCGCGGAGCAGACTTGAAAACATGGGTGCAAGCTTGTCTGGTTGCATCATCTTGGCTATCCAACTTGAACCTCATCTGTTGAAAATTATGGGAGTCTCATTATCAGCAACCTAGAAAGTATTGGACAGAGCAAGACGATATTACTAGTTTCCATACATAACCATACTTACAGATAAATGGTCGAGGAAGATGTTGAACTGGGTTTCGCCTTTGTCATTCCTATACTGAATCCATGTTGGGAGGATACGTACATGACACCTAACAGCAACCGCTGCCTCTGATACTAACTTGGCTGACTCTGTAGCATCACGTGGCCTTTTTAAACCTGCCTCAAAATGGATCGCCATTCTTCCTCCTCTAGATTTAGTTAACCTATCAAGCATTATCCCCGATGTTTGTTTCCTCTTGCGCCTAGGTGCTAGTCCAACGACAAACATAGGAAGTGTTAGTGTACATCAAACTGTAAGACTACATATAAAGAAGCATGCAACTATAACTTGACTCCAGCAACTACCTTCTTGTTGTTGAAGCTCACAAGGTTCATCTGATATTGCCAACTCGTCTTGTGTCAAGAGTGCTTGGGAAGTAGTGTCAGGTGGCAAGGGAGCTTGGGAACATGCTGCTAGCTCAATTGTCGCACGAGTACGTCGTGCAGCTGGTAGTACTGTGGTAGGTGTTGCAAGAACTAGGGCTGTCTCTGCTTGTTTGGTGGCAGCTATTTGTTTCTGTTTTTCTTTTTTGCAACTCGTGTAGCATGGGATGCCGTGTTTGTCGAATTTTGTGCTGGACTTTGACCTTCTATTGCACCATCAGTACCAGCAGAATCTGGAGGATTCATTCGCTTCTCATTCCCTGCCATTCTGCGTTTCTTCCTCTTTCTCTGTGCCATGTTAAGTCAAGCTGACAAGAAAAAAGAATAACAATTTAGTTCTTCAGAACAAATTGATGCGTGATGCAGACGAACTGAATTTTGATGTTAGACAACCACATGATAGGAGGATGTAATATGTATGAAAAACAGGACAGAAGAGATAACCAGAACTATGATGTGTAAACTAAGAAGAAGACATTTCACCAAATTAGAAGCAATGCAATGGAAGGTAGACACCATATATATGAAAGGTGCTACAAATATCGCTCTGCCAAGTTAACAGTGTCTCATCATAAATGGCATTTAAACAAATGTGAAGCAGTACAAGAAATAAATCATATGCAAGATTCAAACAACATCACACTACCATGTTAGCGGTCTCTCGTCATTAGTGCCATTGCATATTCACAGCATTGCATTTTCACAGCTTATGATGTGTAAACTAAGGAGAAGACATTTCAACAAATTAGAAGCAATGAAAGCTAGACACCATATGAAAGATGCAACGAATATCACTCTACCAAGTTAAAACTGTCTCATCATAAGTGCCATTTCAACAAATTAGTAATACAAGCTAGAAAAGAATGTGAGATGTAACCTATATCACACTCCGAAGTCAAACGTGTCTTATGATAAGTGATTGTTGCAGGTTACACAACAGTAGTAATTTGATGTAAGAACATGGTGTGATAGACATATATTGTATGTTCTAGAAACAGGAACACGTGTCTTATTCAAGTATAATGTGTAAAGTAAGCAGATGGAATTCAATAAAATTAGAAGCAATACAAGCTAGACATCACACATAACATGCAACCACATATAACAGTGCCAAGTTAGAGGGAGCACCGGTGATGCTGCACTAGGGGAGACATGCTCATAATAAACACAACTTTGTTGAGTGTCTATGCATGTGTTGTCTTGGAAATCATCTTGGGGGTGTGGAGGAGTAGAAACTGTAGAGGCCCTCCGTTCGGAAGGAGCACCTTTATCCGATGCCTTGCTAACTTCCTTTCGCTTTATTGATTTTGAATTGTCAAGTAAAACCGACAAGAAAAAGCAATAAAATTCTCTCTTCAGAACTCATTCATGCATGATACTGACAATCACTACTTTGATGTAAGGCAAACACATGATACCAGGATGGAATATGTATGAAAAACAGGACGACATGGCATGTTCATAACTGTTTGTGTAAACTAAGCAGAAACCATTCCAACAAATAAGAAGCAATGCAAGCTAGACACCACATGAAAGATGCAACCAATATGACTCTGCCAAGTTAAAAGCATCCCATCATAAATGGAATTTCAACAAATTAGAAGCAGCGCATGCTATAAATCATATGAAAGATGCAACTAATATCGCACTGCATATACTAAAGGTGTCTCGTCATGTTGATTGATGCGGGATACAAAAAAAAGTTTTATGTAAGGACATGCTTAATAGACAGATGTACTATGTACTAAATACAGGAAGGCATGTCACATTAACAGGTATAATGTATAAGCTAAGCAGACTAGCACATGCAGTTTAACCAGATTGGAAGAATTACAATCTAGACACCATATGCAACATGCAACCACATATCACGCTGCCAAGTTAGAGCAAGCACCTACAATGCTAGTGTAGGGGAAATGTTGTAATCAACTACAGAGCTACTTTCACTATCTTCATCTAGCATTTCTGTTTCTTGAGAATCATGTCGGGAGGCTGACGCTACATTCTTTAAATGAGGAGTAGTCCCCTTGCCTGCCTGCCTTGTCATAAGTGATTGATAAGGGATACACAAGAACATTAGTTTGATGTAAGAACATGGTTAATACACAGATGTACTAGTATGTACCAAAACAGAAAGGCATGCCATATTCAAAGGTATAATGTGTAAGCTAAGCAGATGCAATTTAACCAAATTGGAAGCAATACAAGCTAGACATCCGGCTGGAGTGGTGAGCATGATCATCTAGGACCTGAGAGCCTGGTGGGAGGCGGGCTGCTTCGCCACCATCGCAGCTTTTTAGTTGGCTTCCAGGTGATGCCTATCTTTGCTGGGCTTGTCACTGGCTCGGCCAGTGCCCTCACTAGCTATTTGTCTTCTAGTGCTCACGGGATGGTGGTTCATGTAAAAAATATCTTTCATTATCTTATCGACTTTGGCCTTTCGAATACAAGCTAGACACCATATGGAACATGCAACCACATATGACACCACGAAGTTAAAGCAAGCACCTGGGATGGTGGTTCATTGCGAGCGAGGTCATCAACTCCAGAGCTACATTTACCTTCTCCATCTGCTGACGCTGCACCCATTATAGCGCTGAAACGTGTCTTGCCTACCCGCACACCAAACTGGAGCGGCTTCTCTCTTTTCTTTTTGGCTTCTCTCATGGCAGCAGAGTCTGAAATACCCTTGCATAAAAACACAACAGTGAGAGTAAGGGTGAAGTGTGTGCAGAACTAGTGCACTGTAAAAGTAGCAGATAGCAGGTGGCTGAAAAATAAATGACAGGAGACATATGATAGCTCTACAACATTGCATGGCAAACAAAATTAGATTCTATTCTTTATGATTTTGTAATATATGAGCACAGGAAATGCAGGTACTCCTCTAGCATACCACCACATGTGGTCATATCTAAGATAACAGTCGACTGAAAATAAATAGGTCAGTCGATTTTTTAATGAACCGTCCGATCTATAAGGAACGGGTAGATGGCCTTCGTCTACCTCCCGCCAGTCACTGTTGATGATCTTTCTCGAACCGCCAGCGACCACCGGCCCAGACCCCTGCCTCCGCTACCCCGCCCTCCCATTGACCTCACACCACCGCCGTGCTTGGCAGCGCCCCCAGGCCATCCCTTTAATCCTGACTGATCTCCAGATCGGGCGCCAGTAGCTCTAGGCCGCACACGCCCCTAAGATAAACACCAAGGCGCTGCTTCCCCGGCGTAATAGGCATACTAGCGCCTGTTACGCCGGGGAATGCTTCCGTTAATTGGGAATCAAGTGGCTAGAAATTGAAATTCAAGGGGGCGACGGACCTCTAGCTAAGGTGAAATAGTATATGAGGAGAAACCTTGTGCATCGCGAGTTACTAGGAACATCTAGTATCAAGAAGAAGCGGTCAACTAGTGTCTTCTGTGGGATGAATACCGTGCAAGAAGTGACATAAGATTTGCACGAATAAGGGAAGAGGAGTACCTTTTTCGGTTGCCGGTGTGGTCACCTCCACAAGTCACGCCGATTTTCTTCTTTTTACCGGGGAAACCGATGTTCTGGAACGTGCAGGCTTGGACGAACCCATGGCCAAATTGTTGACTGTGTTGCCGTGGTCGTATGTCGGTGGAGGGGAAGCAGATCCGAGGCGGCGAAGGACGGCGTAGCAGGAACAACTCCGGTGCAGTGGAGGGTGGAGAAGTTGGAGCGGCAGCGGTGAGGCGCAGGACGGCGTGGTTGAACTGGCTCGGGTACGGACGTCTCGGCCTCGGCTTCAACTACTAGTCGTGGAGGGCATTGCAGTTGAGGTTGCGGTGGACAAGACATCGGGGTATCGGCTCCGGCGTGATGGAGGAGGGTGGCGGTTGATGGGTGGGATGGGGTGGCAGACGGAGGACGCCGGGGTTTCACGACTGGTGGAGAGGTAGTTTTGGCGCCCACGGAGTATGAATGGGGAATCGGACGGGTGGCGGGGAACCATGTTTCGGTCTGGGACGCGCTTGTTTTTTTGCTTTTTTGAACAGAAATGGGACGCGCTTGTTTGAAATTTGGGGAATGTACAAACTTTTCCCCCCTCTTAAATTTTGGACCTACTGCGGGTCGGGGGTAGGATGGTAATCCCAGGTGTCCCAAATAGTGGGCGGGAGCGATTTCGGCCGCGTGCATGTGTGCTTAGGCGACCATTGTGTATGAATGTTTTTCGGATGCGGTTGCGTGGCGTCTAGATGAAGCTACAAACCTACCCCGGTTTAGACCTTTGGATGTCGGGCCGGTAGGTTTCACGGGTCGGAGTTATTATAAAAGTAATTTCCTTGTACTACCAAACATTGGTCTCGCGCGGTTTCGGGCGAGTAGAGGCTCTTTTGGCGCTTCGTTCGAAATTTTGAAACACAAGCATTCACGTTTAGAGTACTCTTGAGCTATGAGGATTGACCTAAATATACAACGTTATATTTGACCTTGTATGTTTGAAAACCTCATTAAATTATCCGCTTCTTTTTGAAATTTTGACACTTTAAAATCCTATAACTATGATTATTTTGGAATGGAGGAGCTAAATTTGAATCTATTTTGTACACGAATACATATGCTATTATGTACAAAAATCAGAGCAAAGATTGGTGGCCCCATAATTTAGGTATGGTTTACAAATGCCATGATATCAAATTCAAATAATTGAATGGACTTCATGTTGAATTCGATTTTTTTAAACCACCTTAAATTGAATTCAAATGTATGCTAGTTCATAGGTAGTAGCTATTTATAATGTCCATTGTGTAACTTTCGTATGTATAATGTGCTTTAAACACACAACATGAACTATACTCACGTTTATATTCGATTGCTAAAGTGATGCATTGTCTGGAGTTCAAAATACTAACTATGTGGATCAATTGTGTCGAATAATAACATAGACATGCTCAAATTCGATAGAATCTAGATGCCTGATGGATCAATGACCGCTCCTTACGGGAATTGCAAATATCATGATCCCATCCTAATATTTGGATACAATTTATATCTTTAATCGATGTGTAGAGCAGTCTTTTACGTGTAGTTTCACTCTCAATCGGTGGTCTCTCACACATGCTCACACACTCTCCCCCGAGGTGTCTTTCTTGCACACATGCTCTAGATATAACCCTCCCTCCCTCTTGTAACCATTTACAACTGTTTTCACTAACCTTTATCAGAAGCACTCTTCCTCTCGCAAACATACACACGCACAATCCTCATCGACCCTTTCTATATACATGGACCTGCCTACGTGTCTCATGTACGCACATTATCTTTACGCCTATCTCTCACGCATTGTCTCACACCTCTCTTCCTAATCGACGAGTATGATTCTAGCAGAGCATTCTGTAGGATGCCCCTTAAAGTTAGGTTGGATGAATAGTAATATCAGAGATAAAGGGGTTACCTTAGTCCTAGAACCTAGGGTTACAAATCCTAGCCGGCTTTGTCAGTGGACACAGAGTCCTTCACAATTCTACTATCTTTGTCTTGTACGACTAGTCATCCATGGGTCTTCCTAAATGCATCACGGGCCGACCAATGTGGCGCAGGACAGAACAGAACGAAGGGCCTCACCTCGACCCACCGGACCTCACGCGGTGACACAACCTCTGCCCCCACGTCTCATTATCTTCTCACGCCCACACATACCAACACAAACACCACACACACAGAAAATTTCTCCTCGTGCCTCTATTCCCTCCCCCCTTGCATATACACACTCAAGGGAGTGTAATCTCTTGTCATGACGTCATATTCGTCTCTCTCTCTAGACCACTCTCATTTCTCGTGCTATCTCTCCCACGCCCCCCCGTCGGCCCCTCTATCCATGCCTCTCTCGAATATGTAATACACACACATACCTCTCTAGGCCCTGCCAAATGCATCAACTACACATTCACACATGTTACATCACGTACCCCATTGATCTAAAAAGCCCTCTCTTCACGTTTATTTCACATACAACATTCCTTTTGAATAAAGTGTGGCCAAAAAATTATCTTAGAGTTTCTACATATATACAACATTACAAAGTTATATGGAGGAATATGAACGCTAATTTGCATTGCATGGTGCCCACAATGATATTTATCCCGCACTGTGAATTTGTATATTTTTATACTATATACAAAGTTAGTCATAATAAAGAGAAACGAAGAGCATCTCTCTCTCCATCGCATACCCCCCTGTACGCCCCTTTCACGTATGCACACAAAACTATCTCCAGGTCCTCTAAAAGTAAGCCCCTAGAAAATTCATGCATGTTTCATCTTCCTCTCGCGATATATGCAATGACGATCATTGTATTTGAAGCGAAAGCACGATACGTACATTGGACTTCAGAATCCACTCATTACGGTCACCATTTATGTTTAGTGGTTATTATGCAGTCACAGGCTCACCGTACAACTCTGTATTTGCTCATGACATGTCTAGTTGACCAGTTAAACGCTCCACGTGGCACCTCTAGTGTTGCATCACATTATCTCACTACCATCGTGCCCACCTGTCGACTTGTACCTACTCTACATCTACACTCTTATAAAATACACTCTTATAAAAAACGGAGTTGGTGATGATGGTGGGCCTGCCATCCTGCAATATAGGCCGTTCGATTTATATCTGACAGATAGGAAAGAAACTATGGCAATTTTGCAAAAAGGTACCCACACACCTCTCCACATTTGCAAATAAGGCCTTCCCTCGTTCATCCTTTTCTCTCACAAGATAAACAAGGCATACCAATGCATCTTGATGTTACATGCAACGCACGGGCATCTTGCTAGTAAGAATGAAAACAAACGACAAAAAAAATATTTGGACGGTGGTTCGAAGTCATGACCACGGGCACAACGGACAAGGTGGCCTTGTATTGGTATGCTGAGCCGTCTGTTTTAACACACAGGAGCTGGTGTGGTGATTATACACACACGCACGCATGCACACGAACTGCATCCACGCAACACTCACACAAACACATGCACCCACGCACGCACGCAACACTCACATGTACACACGCAGTCACGCACGCACGCACGCAACACTCACACGCACACATGCACGCATGCATGCACACACCAGTACACCACACGACCAACACACACTCTCACGCTCAAGTGCTCAACCTACATGTGCATGCGCACACATCAGGCCCTGACAGACACATACACAACTAGGTGATTCCCGCGCACGGGTTGGAGCCTTGTCGCGCCTGCGTAAATTTGTGTTTATCTGACCTTTTTCCTATGCGAACAGACAGGTGGGACCCACAACGAACATGGTCAATTTAACTAGTCAACATGGCGCCACGCAGGCTATTTATCTGGTCAACAGAGTGCAATCTGATGCTGAGATGTGAGCAAGTGACCTTATAATCACCGCAAAACGTATATAGTGACCATAATCAGCTTATTCTGAAGTTCGGTGACCGTATTACGCTTTTCTCTCTGTAGGCCCTCCAAAACTACATCTCTACATGTTCCCGCATGTTACATCTAACAACTATGCAATACAACACTACTACTACACTCTAACACAATAAATCATATGTGTTTTTAGTTTTACTAGATATCATATTGTTACTTATAATTATTCAGTTTGCATACATTAAAATTGCCTTTGAAATGTATGGCCAGTATTATCTACCGCGCAGGAAAAATCCCGCCCTTTCCTGTTTAATCGGGTTTGTATCGATGGATCGTGCAAAATAGCAAAACTATAGTACTATACAGTACAAGTGACAGTTCACTGGGCCGTCGTGTCGTCTACTCCTCTGTCGTAAGAGTGGAGCGCTCGCTTTCATAAATCTTCTAGTCCCTTTCACCGACATGTGGGACATCAAGCTACCGGGTCCACGTGCCATACCGAAATACAGTGCAGAGCAGTCGGGGTGAAGCACCCCAGTCATGGCGCCGGCGTAGTAATGAGCAATGAGGCGTCAAATCACAAAGCTGCACCTTTCCCGCAGTTAAGTTGGAGGGACGAAGCAACCATCATTTCACTCGTTGCTGAATCCGCTTCTCCCTCATCTTCTTCAACTTAACCACGTGTTGCTTCTGCCATTGTTCTGCCTCATGTGGGACACGGATCAGCTTGGTAAAGCACTGACACGTGGGACCGCATGTTAGCAAACCGCCAGGACAACGTCCTCCGAAAATAAGAAACCTCCCCCGCCATCCGCGCAGCAAAATCACCTCCTTTTTACTAATCTCGATTCTATAATTTTTTAGATCAATATAATTGAGATTTGTATAGATAGCACACAGGAGCAAAATCAAGTGGTACGGTTAAGGGCATCCACAATGTGTAGCCAAATGTGAAAATAGTTTTTGGCATCGTGGGAACCATTGTGGACGGTGTTGCCAAAGCCAAAAAGATGGAACCGAAGCTCCCTGATTGATTGGTTGAAGGAATAGAAAAATGCAACGTCTCTCCTCTTTCTCCCATGCTTGGACGCATGTAGTACAATATAGAGCACAGAGTCTACTCCCTTGTCCCTTCTATCACAAATCACAAAGCAGTGAGGCGTCAAATCACAAAAGCACGAACGAAGCAACCATCATTTCACTCTTCGCTGACTCCGCTTCTCCATCGTCTTCTTTGAGAAGCCATCTCACCGCATTAGTTATAGTACTACTAGTAAAGGACTTCTTGGATGCAAATAAGGCGGTTGTCTCGGCTTGCAGGCGGCACTTGCGAATGACTTACCGTGGTCTCCCTCAATGGTGTTCTCCGTCGAACGCACTTCGCCAAACCACCAAAAAAAATATCGTTGACATAACCGCAATGAGAAGGAAGTCAAATATAGTTACTACCTCCATTTTTTGTACACAAGGCCAGTATATCAAAATTACAATTTGCAAAGGGCCACTAACACTAATCGAGGCAGAATTGATGGGGTTAGCAACCAAGGACATTAATATCCCCTGCATGCATGCGGAAGTGAGAAGGTTGGTTTGCATGGCGCTGCATTAATCAAGCGATGAGGAGTGAGATGGTTAGCTCTTTGGTCTTTGGAGAAAAAATACGCATTAATTGACACGTGAAACGAGGATTTGTATCGATTAAATCCCGCGAAGGAAAACCCAGCCTTTCTTTTTTAACAGTAGTACTCCTAGTACGTACGTATTTATCCTGTTTGGGTCTAGGCCTTGCATTGCCAAACTTCGCCACATATTTTTCCAAGCTTGCCTAAAGTTTCCAAAATGAGAAGGAGGTACACTTGCACACGGCTATCGCGGTCGCACCGCACCCTCACACGGTCGCTCCTGCACGCCGCGGTCACACCACACCCTCACACGGTCGCTCCTGCACGCCGCAAACCCAACCAAGGGAACGCACCCTCACTGACACGTGCTGTCACATGGGAACACACCAAACTCAGCCATCCTATCGCTGACACATAATTTTCGTTCATAGAGTATGTTTATCCAACCGCATGTTGGGGAGTATCCGTACGGCCCATGCGGTGGTCTGTTGGGGAAGAAGAAGAGGTGAGGAAGAAGGAAAGAAGGGTTAGGAGACGTAGGATATTCATCCAACCGCCAGAAATGGTAGACCGACCCAAGTCAGGCGACTTTCATAACAAATATATGTTTTTACACAGCAAAAGATCCATAAAAACAACAACATAAATAAAAACTATCACTGCTCGCGGAAAGAGACGACCTCGTCGCCTTTGGCTGCCGGCGCGAACCAGCCATCGCTGCCGACGTGTGTCTCCGCACCGTGGTTGTCCTCGGCCTCCAGCTACTCGTTCAAGCGGAGCGTGCGGGCGCTCTGCACGGACGAGAGTACAGCCAGGTTCAAGTCGAGGACGTCTGGTTCCGCCTGCAAGAGGGCCTCGATGGCAGCGGCATCCGCGCGCTCCGCGTCAAGTCGAGCCTCCGCCGCCCGGTTCAAGTCCAGGACGTCCGGTTCCGCCTCCAGGAGGGCGTCGATGAGAACGGCATCCACGCGCTCTGCGCTGAGTCGAGCCTCTGCCACCCGGTTCAAGTCCAGGACATCCGGTTCCGCCTACAGGAGGGCCTCGATGGCAGCGGCATCTGTGCGCTCCGCCTCAAGTTGAGCCTCCGCCGCCCGGTTCACATCCACGACATCCGGTTCCGCCTGCAGGAGAGCCTCGATGGCAACGGCATGCACGTGCTCCGCTCGAGTTGAGCCTCTGCCTCCCGGTCCTCCTTTAGTATCGCCATGTTGAACCGCTGGTCCGCTTGCACCATGGGGGACTCGGACGACGGCACGAAGTCGATGTCCATCATCTCATACCCATCGGGGGCCTTCTGCACCGCGACCTCCACCATGAACATTGGATCAGCTTCCTCCTCCTTGTAGCTTGGCTCCAGAGAACTCGGGGATTGGCCCGCCGCAAAGCGAGCTTGGGAACGGAGGTCTGTGGCACCGATCGCCGCCGCGATTTCTACACGGCGCTCCAGCGTCAACATCTTGTAGTAAGTGATCTTGCGGCGCACCATGGCTTTCCGGGGAACTAGGGGACACTTGATGTGGGCTAGGGGATCGAAATGTGGGGGAATGGGCTGGAGATTTGGTATGGTTTTAGGGTAGTGGCTGGCGTAGGCCGAGCAGCGAAGGTTTTGGTGTGAATAGTGGTTCCGGTGATGACCGGTCAATCGGTTTTGACTATACATCGCTCTTGTCGCGTTTGCGTTGCAGCCCGGCACGCTGGACCCTCCATGTCGCTCACCGAATGGAACGCGCTTCATCTTGCATTTTCGCTCGTTTGTGGGACCGCTGTTGAGAGCAAACCGACGTCCCTCCCCCTCCCCCGCTTGCGTCATTTATTATACCACCACTCCCTCCATTTTATGCGGAGTAAATAAAAACAGAGGGAGTATACTACGGATGAGGATCCCCTGACGTGGCCGAACCCATTGAGTAACTGACATGCGGGGCCTAGCAAGCATGGGGTCCACCAGTAAGTGACCGAAAGGGAGGGTAAGGCAGGGATACCTACATCAGAGGATCCACTTCCACTATACTACTTTGACCAAATGTTAGAGTAATAATATATGACATGCAACTTACACAAATGTTAGAGTAATAATACTCCTATATGACATGCAACTTAGACAAAGCATACAGGGTCTAATGCGTTTTTCGAGGCTAACTTTGACCAAATGTTAGAGTAATAATATATGACATGCAACTTACACAAAGCATACGGTCAAATTCGTATGTGAAAGGAGTTTCCAATGATATAATTTTCACATTATACATCTCATGTACTATTAATCTTGTCAATAGTCAAATTGGAAACCATCTCGAGTACAAATCTTGGAGTACGTACGAATCTAACAATATTGATTGGCGTGGTTGAATGTTGATACCTTTTTGATCAAAATAGATATACTTTGACTACACATAAAACTTATATGTAAACTAGAAAGGATAGGAGGGAGTATATTGTACGTTCAAAAACGAAACAAACATTGAATACCCTTTATATATGATTTGCGGATGCTATGATCACCGGTTCAAAATTTTGAATCTGCCTTAGGTATCACGTGTCCCCACTCATTCCCTCTCGATTTCATCTCGGGGTCCGGGGATCTATTGAAAGAGGACTAGGGTGGGTACATGCGAATGATACTCGGTGGAATGTTCAAATGAGGCATGCGGGAGGATGGACTTGACTGGAGGGTGACATGATCGATGGAGAAGAGGGTTGGAGAGGAATGAGAAATAAGCAAACGCCACATGATTATACTTGAACGGCTCAAATAAATAATAAGTTGTCTCGCTTGGCCTACATAGTGAAAGGCCTAATGTGCAATGCGGAGCACTGACACTCGAATATGGCCGGGAAAACAGGGAAACTGACATGTGGGGCACACCCGTCGGGACGATGTAGCGCAGACTCGTCCAATGGAGGAGCTGGCCCACGACCTCCTCGCCATCGACAACCGTTCAGGTGGGTCGTTGGGCCAACAACGGGGCGCAGCTCCAGCACCGCCTCTGGACACGGCGACCGCGGTGAGCGACACGCTCATATCGTCGCTAGACATGGTCGGTTTCAGTTTGCCGAGGGTGGAATTAGTGTTGTGGCACGACCAATGGTATGTTTGGTTTGTGCCCGAGGTTGCCCCATCAAAGCATTGGGTAGCCAAAATTTTGGTTGAGGTATGGGTTGCCCATGATTTGGCTGACATTGGCAAGAAAAATGAACTTGAGTTGGCTAGAGTTCATTGGTATGCCAAAGAAATGGCAACCGTCCAAACAAAGACCAATCTTTGGGTCATGACCAAAATTTTGGTTGAGGTATTGGTTGCCCATGATTTGACCGACATTGGCAAGAAAAATGAACTAGAGTTTGCTAGAGTTCATTAGCATGCCAAAAAAATGGCAACCATCCAAACAAAGACCAATCTTTTGGTCATGACCAAAATTTTGGCAAGGTGCACTTTGGCCACAATCCAAACACACCCCAACACTCGGCTCGTCGAGGATGCACAGGGTGCCGCGACGCGTCCGCAGAGTGGTGTAGCACGGCCAACTGCATCCTCTGGACCTGAGACCATGCCGGGTCGTCTTGCTTTTCCAATGACATGCGGGGATCGCATGTGAGCAAAGGGCATCTCCAACGTTGCCACAATCGCAGCTGACTACCCTGGCACACCAAAACCCTCGTCCCTCGCGCCGTCGCGCGGTGCGTTCCCAGCCGGCGCCAGCTGCCCGCATTCATGTCGTCCGTTCGTATGTCGTCATTAAGAGGCTCGGTGCCCGCGTAACCAACTCCGGCGACTTAATGACGCACCTGGACGCTTGGCCTCACCGGAATGCGCTACTTAAAGCGGCAACGCCCAGCTAACCTCCACACCATAGCTCATCGTCCTCCTACCTGGAACCACATCCGCCATGACCGCAAGCGCGAATGCTCTGCGGGAGAGCTTGTCTTCGGGGATGGAGCTCAAGGTCGCCGCCCTCGCTCAAGTCACCGCACAAGCGGTGGCCACGCTGGCGGCCGACGACGGGAGCACCATCAGCCACGCGTCCTACTTGCCGCCGTCCAACATCCGGCACCGCCGAGGTCGGGGACTCCTCCGAGGATGAGTAGGGAATGGGAGGCGGCAGGCCATGGTGTGCCAACTGGCCGGTCCGTCTCCCGTGTTCTACTTTTCCTCACCGGAGACCGCACCTTCACTTCACGGGTCTTGAACCCCGCCCCCGTACATGGAGATCACAGATGGAGGACGTTCGTCGCCGCCGTAGAATAGGTTTAGGGTCGGGTTTCTTTTATTTTTTTGTCCTATAAAAGTTCTAAATGTAATGAAAATCTGCCGTGTTTGCATTAATCTCGGTCGGTGTATATGAACTTTCACAATAATATACATATTGTAGGAGTACTAGCAAGATGCCCGTGCGTTGCACGGAAGATAAAGATCTTGTGGGAGAAAAGGATGAATGAGGGAAAGCCTTATCTGCAAATGTGGAGAGGAGTGCGGGTAAATTGTCGTAGTTTCCTTCCTATCCGTTAGATATAGATCGGACGGCCTATATTGCAGGATCGGACACATCTTTCTACATCTACGGGAACCTATGAAAGGGTTAACGTAAATTGCCTCTCTCTCTCCTCCCCTGATTTTCATGGTGGTGGGCCCCTCCCTCCCCCAATCTACAATCAACAGCTCACACGTTTCACATTGCGTTAATTACGTAACTGGGATTACGTAGGTGTAGCATTACTCGTCCTAAAAAACCCAACTAAGCCAACCTCCCAGCATATCCCGTGGGAAAAGACTCGGCCGCACCGTTTTAGTCGGGATTACCGGATTACTAGTAGTAGTATCGATGGATGGCGCGAAGCACCGATTTTTTAGGGGGCGAAGCACCTAGTTTAAAAGGAAAAAAATGCGGTACACTCACAGCACTCCTGTCGCGGTCACATTGCACCCCACACACGTTCGGTCCTGCACACGGCTCTCACAAACGGAACGTGCTTCGGCTTGCCTCTTCACTGACACGTGGGACTGCACTTGGAGAAACCGACCATGCGCCAAACTCCCCCCGCCCACCGCGCGAAAATCCTCCCCCCCACACACCCAAAAATTCCCCCCAAATCCGATTCAACCGCCCTTCAGCCAACTAGCCAATAATATTCCCCAAACCCCCTCCCCCTGTCCCCCTCCACTCCATTCGCTCCGCCAAAGACGCCCTCCCCGTCGCGCCGATACGTCACCGCCGCGGTTCGGCGATCCTCTCGCTCCCACAGTACGCTCTCGTAGACTGCCGTCCTCTAGCCGCGCCTCCACCTCTGGCTACGTTCTTGTGGAGGCGCACGACGTTCGTGTGGAGACGCACGGCGGTCAGCTTCTCCCACGGTAGGTGCATTCTAGACTGAGGCCCCATTCATGTCGGTGTAGCGCTGAATGTTAGCTGATAGACGCTGTTAATCTCACTATTTGCCGAAGTAGTTTACTGTCAATATGCTCTGCTTAAGAAGCTTCCTTGCCCTGTCCTGCACTCAATCTGCTTAGCTGAGATGGCATGCCAAGGCCGATTAGTTGCTAAAATATCCTGCCATATATTTATTGTGACGTAGATCGCCATGGTCTAGTAGCCAATCTGTTAGCTGAAATAGCTCTACACCGTTTTATACTCGATCTTTGTTGCTGCGATGGCCTTCGATAGTTCGATGGCTGTGTGCTCGGCCTCATTGACTGCTGAAACAGCCTGCCATAATTTGGCACTCAAATATGTTTGCTGAATTAGCTTTACATATATTTCGTTACTTAGATCTGCTCATCCAAATATCTTGCCATAGCTTTAGACATCGACCTAGGTATTTTTTTCTGGACTTCATAAAAAAGCATATATGTTTTTCCTGTAATATCTAGTAGAAGAACTAATTTGTATGTCTAACAGATGGACAGGACTTGGATAACTTCTGCTCGAAGATTCTCCGCTGCATATGTCGAGGGGGTTGAAAACTTCATGAACTTTATCAGAGCTGAGTACGGTGGTCCGAAATCAGATGTGCTCTGCCCGTGTAGCAGTTGTATGAATTCAGTTACAAGACCCCAGTCAACTGTGCAAAATCATCTACACTTGTATGGGATGTCGGTCACATATACTAGGTGGGTTCATCATGGTGAAGCTGTGAACGTCAATGTTATTGACTACGTGGAAGCAGCAGATCACCATCTTGATCTGCCTGATGCTCAGGTGGAAGAGGAGGAGGAGGTGGTGGTGGCGGAGCCAGTGAGTTTGACCAACATTGAAACAATGCTACGAAATGCTCGTGCATTCCGTGAACTTTCACCTGCAGAAGAAAAACGGTGGGCCCGCATGTTGGAACAATGCAACGTTGCTGTCACCCCAGGAAATAAGCTGTCAGTATTCTCAGCTATGGTCACCTTTCTTCAGGTGAAGACATCTGAGCGGATGACCAACAAATCATTCGATGCGATGTTGGCTGCTTTCCGCGAATCTTTCCCAGATGCGTCTGAGCTGCCACACACCTACAGTAAAATGAAGAATTTCCTTCGTGCAGTTGGAATTGGATATGATATGATCCATGTTTGTAAGAATAATTGTGTTCTGTTCCGGAAGGATTATGCCAACTTAAGTGAATGCCCGAAATGCAAATCATCAAGATGGAAAGATGGCGATGTTGTGAAGAGGATTCCTCATAATGTTCTGAGACATTTTCCAATTACACCAAGATTGCAGAGGTTGTTTCATGATGCTGAAACAAGAGAGGATGTACTGTGGCATTCTAGGAACCAGGAGTACAGAGATCAGAATGTAATGAGCCATCCATCTCATGGTAGTGAGTGGAAAAGCTTCAATGATAAACACAAAGAGTTTGCTGCTGACCCGAGAAACATTAGACTTGGCTTAGCTTCAGATGGATTTAACCCATTTGGCCACCAGAGCGCCACATATAGCATGTGGCCAGTGCTTGTTATCCCTTACAACATGCCTCCAAATGTCTGCACCGAAGAATCAAACTACATGATGGCCTTGCTCATCCCAGGTCCAAAAAGTCCTGGAAAGGATTTTGATTTGTTCATGGAGCCTCTTGTGGAGGAACTTCAACAGCTATGGAAGGGTGTTCTCACTCGAGACCTATATAGCAGCCCACCAGCTGATTTCTTTCTGCGTGCTGTTATAATTTGGTGCATCCATGATTATCCGGCTTTGGGCACTATGTCAGGGCGAACGACACATGGTTACAATGCATGTGTTCGCTGTGACAGGAATCCGCTGTCATACGCAATACTTAGCAAGATCTGTTACATTGGACACCGCCGTTTCCTTGCCAAGGACAAGCCGCATCCTAGAAAATACCAAAGACATGTGTTCAATGCAAAGCATGAAAACCGTGATGCGCCAAAGAGGCTCACCGCCGATGAGTTGCAAGTGGAATTAGAGAAGGTCAGGCATATTACACCAGGAAACCATCCTGGTAATGGTAGCGGGAAAAGGAAGCATGGCAGGGTAGAAGAGAGATTATTGTTTACCCGCAGGTCCACTTTGTGGGACTTGGAGTATTGGAAAGATTTGGATCTAAGGCATAATCTTGATGTGATGCACATCGAGAAAAATATATGTGACAGCATTATCGGCACACTTCTTAATATTGAAGGCAAGACGAAAGATACCTTAAAATCTAGGATTGATTTGACACACCTGGGTATCAGAAAGGATTTGCAGGTGCAAGATGAAGGTAAACCACGGGATATGGCACCAGCTGTGTACGTCTTGGACAAGGTAAAAAGAAAAGAATTCTGCGAGGTCCTATCACGTGTGAGATTCCCACATGGATTTGCTTCCAACCCTGAAAGGAGAGTCAGTGCAGATGGAAACAAGGTACAAGGGTTGAAAACTCATGACTGCCACGTCCTACTTCAAAGGGTTTTACCTGTTATCCTTAGAGGATTGGGCCGCCCTGACTTATACAGAGCAGTTGCAGAGTTGGGACAATTCTTCAGGGAACTCTGCAGTAGGAATATCAGGATAGATGCTTTGGAGCGTCTTAGAGACAAGATACCAACTATCCTATGCGACCTTGAGAAGATATATCCTCCAGCCTTCTTTGATGTGATGGTGCATTTGGCTGTTCATCTACCTGATGAGGCACTACTTAGAGGTCCAGTACAGTATGGCTGGATGTACCCTATTGAAAGGCGGCTAGGCACTTTCAAGGGCTATGTTAGGAACAGAGCTAGACCCGAGGGTTCCATTGCAGAGGCCTACATTGCTACAGAAGCGTTGACATTCTGCTCAAAATACATTGAAACAGCTGATCAGCTTAGCAAAGAGGTGGGTGAAGACAATCCCGGGCTCAATGTTTTCGATTATTCTGTTCGAGTTACAGGGAAGAGTCGACAAGAGGACAAACCTAAAGATTTGGACAAAATGGTTTGGTATGTGTTGAATAACTGTCCTGAGATACTACCTTATATCAAGTAAGTGCAATACTGCAGCTTATACATCGTAATCTACTAAACTTGCAGCACATTCTTATATATTTAGATGTTTGACGCGATCACTATGTTGTGCAGCATCTACAAAGAGGAGTTACTGCCGCAAAATCCAAGAAACATTGACAAACTGGTTATGGCAGGATTTGCGAAATGGTTCAAGAACCATGTAAGCTTTTGAAGTGCACTGTCAGTTTTTTTAATATATTGAGTACATAAGATGATCAGCTTGTCTATTTTCTAACCATAGGTTAAGAAGATGCGGGAGGATGGGCAGGCAGTTGATGATGCCCTTTACTCACTAGCAATGGGTCCTGATACTCGGGTAAGACATTATGAATCTTGCGTTGTTGGAGATGTGCACTAGAACACCCTTGCACGAGATGAAGGCAGGAAGACACAAAACAGTGCCATCATGAGCATAGATACGTATGACAAAGAGACAACTGAAATGTATGCTAACATAACAGACATTATTCAGTTGCAGTATATCTCCAGTTTCGAGGATCGTCGGTGTGTGGTTCTATTGTGCTATCGTTGGTATAACCTGTTTTCTAGGATCGCAAAACCCAAAGCTAATGATTATTTCAAATCCATCAATGTCAGGGCGGCGTACCAGACCAACAAGCCTTTTATTTTGGCAAATCAAGCAACACAGATATTTTTCTTGGAAGAGACATTTGCACGTAGCGATGACTGGAGAGTATTGCAAAGGTTTGAGCAGAGGAATTTGTTTAATGAAGTTGCACAACAAGATGATGCTTACACTGCTCCTGATGTACAAGATAACACAGATGTTCCTAATATCTTTGAGAACCATCACGTCAATGACACCAGCGAAAAGATTGCCTGTCGTGCTGTGGACATACAAGAGTTGATCAAGAAGAAGCCAACGTTCGAGGACGTTGAGGACGAAGAAGAAGATGACACCATGGGGAATTACGATTCAGACTGATACACATGGCGAAGATGTTAACGCTGCAGCTGCGGATGATGATTACATTGCTTTTGTCGTATTTGCCTGTCAGAAGACGTTTTTTATCTACTATGTGAAATTGTGTTTGCTATGACAACTGAAACCTGATGAACATGTTGTTTAGTATTTTGCTGTGAGAACATCACTTGTTATGTATGCTGATTGGTGTTTGGTGATTGTATGACAACTAAAACATGGTGACATTATTGTTTAGTTGTACTCATATTTGGCTATGAAACTTGAATTTGTTGACATAGTTTGCTGTTGGACTGCAATTTGCTCGACGTCTTCGAATGAGAACAAAGCTGACCCGACAGGGCCTCTGCTATTTATTTATTTATATGAGAAAAGGGGGATACCCCTGATTTCCATTAATAGAAATCATTAGATGTTCACAACACTACGCCCAGCCTGCTACACAGGTTTCATTCATTACTAGTTTCAGCAAAGTGCTCATGTCGTAGCCACTGAATACATCATGAGTGCTACATACACTGCAAATAAAGAGACAATCATCCTACAGAGCACATCGATTTTGCCCATTATCTTCACAAGCTCTTTCATTTCCTCATTGTTGTCAAGGCCGTTCAGCAACTGTTGCTTGGCCATGCTCAGAGGAACTGCATCTTTAAGCTTCTGATCTACATCTTCCTCTTCTGTCGTTCCTTCAGTTACTTGTCCAACACCCCAACCTGCTGGTATTGGGATTCCTCGGCTAACCAAATAATCAGCGTAGTTGCATTCCCCCACATCAGCAACTTCCCAGAAATACAAATCACACGAATCTTCCCTTTTCTGCACGAATCAAATTGGTAGATCATCAACCAAACTATTAAAAAAATCAGCAACTGAAAGCAGCAGAACAACACTTAAACATATTATTACCCCATGATTCGGGCATTTGTAGAAGACTCGGCCAGGGTTGCGGATTGTGGTTGAGACGCGACGGATGACTCTGCGTAATTTGCAGCAGTGGCACCACACCAACGACAACGGGTTGCAATGAGCAATCGTCTACGGTGCGCGTGCCGGCAAGGGTGTGATGAGACCCACAAGCGATGGTACGGATTGCGACTTGGCGCATATCTAGTTGTTGCCTGCTGAAGAGCAGGTGGACGAGCAGCCAGCGGACATGGTTGCTGCGGCCAGAGCTTCTGATGCTAGGCAGAGTAAGTAGAGAAGAGGAGAAGCGAACGTTGTATATGTCAGTTTCATTACTTGCAGAGTAGCATAGCACCATATATAGTCATAGTCTAGGTTTAGATTCGAACCAGCTACAGGAGTACGTCTTTCTTTTTTCTAAAACTCGGCAACGTCTCATTACTGGTACACTAGCTTGTTCTGTACGCCTTCCCAAGTCTTTGATTTTCTTTCCCTTTTTTGCGAGGAAGGAAGGAGGACAAAATTGAGAGTTCCTGGGACTCGAACCCAAGACCTCTCGGTTGAAAACCAAGGGTGCTAGTCACTTATGTGGCAAACGTTCCCTGTGAGGAGGACGGCAGACGAACACATTTTCCTCGCAGTTTTCTTCCTATATATAAAAAATTATGCTACTTGGTGTTCGCTTAGTCAACAAAACGATTGTGCCAACCTTGACCGTTGGATTGACATTCAACGTCTGTCGCGTTTCTTCAGTCTCTTCTTCCTCGAGCCGCCAAAGCCAAACCAGCGTAGGAGGGACCGCCTGCTCCCGCCTCCCACGGCTGGCTGTGATCTGCCCCGGCTCCTATTCGTTCCCGTTCGAGGCCTCACCATCGTCCTCCGCCTTGGTTCGCTCGCCGCGGCGCCTCCCTCCGGTGTTGTCAACATGGTCAACAACCGAGAGGAATAAGGAGATGACTGTACATGGTGAGGATGACAGTAGGGACCCAGCAGCGCGCGCAGTAATTTTGTTTTTTCAGGACGGAGAAGGGTATCAACTGGGTTGTGCGGGACCTGTGGCCCGTCTAGCCCAGGCTTTTATTTCATATGTTTAGCACATGGCCAGCCCAGTTTGTTTTTTCCTTTCTGAAAATTGCTAGCCAGCTATTTTGCTTTTTGCAGGATAACCAACATAGGCCTACTTGCTTTTCTATGCCCTGCTGGGCCGGAAATCTTTCAAGATGAGGAGGGATGCATTTTTCCCAAAAAATGGGCTATAAGTAATAAGAAATGGGCTATAAGTAATAATAAATGGGCTGTAAAATGAAAAAATACAGCAAACAGACAATTAGTTCCAAAATACTATTTTATTTCAGATTTTGATATTTTAAATTTCATTGTTTTTGTGCTGGTAAAATTTCATTGAATTTAAATTAAGGTATATTTAGATTTAAAATTAATTTGAACCTGGCTAGAAATTTCGGGTTGTATGCTATTTGGGACAGATTTGGAGGCTGACTTGTGGGTCTACTAGGTTGACATGTACTTTGGCTTTGTCAACTTAGTCCACAAACGATTCTAGCAGAAGTGACCATTGGATGTTAATCCAACGGCCGTGCTGCTTCTTCAATATCTGATCTTCTTGCTCCAGCCGCCCAAACCAGCTCCGGTGGGACTGCCTGCTCCCGCCTCCCGTGGCCGGTTGTGCTGCCGCACAGGCCGCACCGCCCCACCCTACTTCATTGCTGGCCAAGCCATTCCTCTACTCACCCACACCTCCTGTTATTTTCCGGCGATGGCAGCCAAGCCAGTAAACCCTCGTATTCCCCACCGCGTGGGCAACCATTGTCGAGTCTTCCCCGGCTCCGTGTCGTTCCCTTCCTAGGCCTCGCCTCGTCCACCGCCATGGTGCTCTCAGCGCGGCCTGGTCAACTTGGTCAAAGAACGACATCCATCGGCCGTGGACTGTACGCGCAAAATAATGATTCCTCCACCTGACAGCTGGGACCCATCGGAAGGGCCTCTGTATTTCGCGAAAAAATGTTCCCCCCGCTGACATGTCGGACCCACCAGCTATATCTTCGCTCGCAAGGAAGTGCCTCCTTATTACGCACAAAAAAATGAATACCCCCTGCTAGCTGGGACCCACCATAGTGGGAGGATGACTTGTGGGCCAACAAAGTTGACGGGGACGGAGGGCTTTGTCAACTTAGTCAATATGAACGATTCTAGCTCTAGTGACCGTACGATGTCCATCCAACGGCCGTAGTGCTTCTTAAACCTCTGGTCTTCTTGCTCCAGCCGCCCAAAGCAGCGCCGGTCGTGCCGCATGCTCCTGCCTCCCGTGGCCGGTGTGCTGCCGTGGAGGCCTCACCGCCCCCTACTATTCCCACCGCTGGCCAGGCCCTGCGGCGACGGCAGCCTCACACCATAGCTGAACCAGTGAACCCACATACTCCTCTCCACACGGGCTTCCACTGCCGCGTCTTCCCCGGCTCCGCGTCGTCCCCTTCCTAGGCCTCGCCGTCGTCCACCGCCGTGGTGCTCTGCGCGCGGCGTGGTCAACGTGGTCAAGGAACGACTTCTATCGGAAGAGTACTGTACGTGGAGAGGCTGACAGCTGGGTCCACAGCCATAGCCCAGTTTTTTGTGATTTGCCAAGTAAGTCGCTTTGTCAGGCCTGTTGGGCTGCTAATCTTTCAAGACGAGGAGAGCTTTCATTCGGCTGGCCGAGAAAATGGCCCATCAGTAATGAGAAATGGGTTGTACATTTTTAAAACATATCAAACCAGCAATTAGTTTCAAATATCTTTTTTTCATTTCAAGATTTTAAATTACATTAATTTTTATGCGTGGAGAATTTGTTGGATTTTATATTGATATACATTTATTTTTAAAATTAGTTTGAATGTGAGTCGAAATTTTGGGATTAAAAACAGTTCAGACCGCACCGAAATATGCAAAATTTCGTATGATGTTTTAACCGTGGCCACAATTTGGGCTGTAATGCTAGCAGAAAGAATATGGGCTCCAAAAAAACCTTAAGAATTAGCAAATGGGCTGAAAATTATTAGAAATAATGGCAGATGGGCTATATGCTGTTTTCCACAGATTTGAGGCTATCCTAAAAAAAAGGTTGACGCACAAGCAGAGATTGTTGGATGTCCATCCAACGGCCGTCGTGCTTCTTCAATCTCTGCTCTTCCTGCTCCAGCCGCTCAAACAAGCGCCGGTGGGACTTCCTGCTCCCTCCTCCCCGCGGCCGGCTGTGCTGCCGCGCAGGCCTCACCGGCCCACCGTACTCCCATCGCTGGCCTAGCCATCCCTCTACTCACCCACACCTACTGTTATTCTCCGGCGACGGCAGACGAACCAGTAAACCCTCGTACAGTCATACTCCCCTTCGCGTGGGAAACAACTGCCGAGTCTTCCCTGCCTCTGTGTCGTTCCCTTCCTAGGCCTCGCCGTCGTCCACCGCCCTGGTGCTCTTGGCGCGGGCTGGTCAACGTGGTCAACGACCGACATGCATCTGAAGTGTACTATACGTGGAGAGGCCGACAGCTGGGTCCACGGCCGCACGCAAGGAAATGCCTCCTTATTACGTGCAAAATAATGATTCCTCCACCTGACATCAGGGACCCACCGAAAGGGCCTCTGTATTTCGTGAAAAAAATGTTACCGCCGCTGACAGCTCGGACCCACCAGCTATATCTTCGCACGCAAGGAAGTGCCTCCTTATTACGCACAAAAAAATGAATACTCCCCCTGTTAGCTGGGACCCAGTATAGTGGCAGGCTGACTTGTGGGCCTACTAAGTTGATGGGGACGGAGGGCTTTGTCAACTTAGTCAATATGCACGATTCTAGCTCTAGTGACCGTACGATGTCCATCCAACGGCCATAGTGCTTCTTCAACCTCTGGTCTTCTTGGTCCAGCCGCCCAAACCAGCGCCGGTCGTGCCTCGTGCTCCTGCCTCCCATGGCCGGCTGCGATGCGGCGGAGGCCTCACCGTACCCTACTACTCCCACCACTGGCCAGGCCATCCCTCTACTCACCCACACCCCCTATTACTCTGCGACGACGGTAGCCTCACACCGCAGCGAACCAGTGCCCTCGTACTCCTCTACGCGTGGGCATCCACTGCCGCGTCTTTCCCGGCTCCGTGTCATCCCCTTCCTAGGCCTCGCTGTCGTCCACCGCCCTGGTGCTCTCAGCGCGGCGTGGTCAACGTGGTCAAGGAACGGCTTCCATCGAACGTGGACTGTACGTGGAGAGGCTGACAACTGGGTCCACGGCCGCAGCAAGGAAGTGCCTCCTTATTACGTGCAAAATAATTATTCCTCCACCTGACAGCGGGGACCCACCGGACGGGCCACCATATTTCGCCCGCCTGACTGCTGGGACCCACCAGCTACATCTTCGCAGGCAAGGAAGTGCCTGACAGTCGGGACCCACCTGGTCGAAGCGTACGTAGCATTGTCATTCTGGTCGCGAACGTGTACGTACATACTGGTCGTTGTAGAGGCGCGCATGTGTCATAGTAGAGGCGCGCACGTGTCGTAGTAGAGGCGCGCACATAGCATGTACACGTACGTACAGCGGCCAGGGTGCAAGAAAAGAAAATACGGCCACGTATGTGTACATACGGACGGGGTCTCGAACGCCTACTCGCGCATACGTACGGCTAGGGCTCGTGTACATTGCTGGGTCGGAACGGAGAAACAGCGTCGTCATTGTGTTCATGGGGAGGCAACGAAATGCGTCGTGTTCATCGGGAGGGCTTGGACGGAACAGGCGATGGAAATGAGGCCTGGCGTACCGCAGAACGGAGGAAACAGCCTTGTGTTCGACCGGCCACGTTCGAAACAGGATCCTGTTCATCGAGAGGGGTCTGGCGTGTTGGAAATATGCCCTAGAGGCAATAATAAAA
This sequence comes from Triticum aestivum, assembly GCF_018294505.1. NCBI lineage: Eukaryota > Viridiplantae > Streptophyta > Magnoliopsida > Poales > Poaceae > Triticum > Triticum aestivum. Next base: position 381,935,081 of record NC_057797.1, read on the forward strand.
GTATTATTATATTTCAATGTTCATGATAAATGTCTTTTATTCATGCTATAACTGTATTATCCGGAAATCGTAATACACGTGTGAATACTTAGACCACAATATGTCCCTGGTGAGCCTCTAGTTGACCAGCTCATTGTGATCAACAGATAGTCATGGTTTCCTGACTATGGACATTGGATGTCGTTGATAACGGGATCACATCATTAGGAGAATGATGTGATGGACAAGACCCAATCCTAAGCATAGCATAAAAGATCGTGTAGTTCGTTTTGCTAGAGCTTTGCCAATGTCAAGTATCTCTTCCTTAGACCATGAGATCGTGTAACTCCCGGATACCGTAAGAGTGCCTTGGGTGTATCAAACGTCACAACGTAACTGGGTGACTATAAAGGTGCATTACAGGTATCTCCGAAAGTAGCTGTTGGGTTGACACGGATCGAGACTGGGATTTGTCACTCCGTATGACGGAGAGGTATCACTGGGCCCACTCGGTAATGCATCATCATTATGAGCTCAATGTGACCAAGGTGTTGGACACGGGATCATGCATTGCGGTACGAGTAAAGTGACTTGCCGGTAACGAGACTGAACAAGGTATTGGGATACCGACGATCGAGTCTCGGGCAAGTAACGTACCGATTGACAAAGGGAATTGTATACAGGGTTTGATCGAATCCTCGACATAGTGGTTCATCCGATGACTACATCGAGGAGCATGTGGGAGCCATCATGGGTATCCAGATCCCGCTGTTGGTTATTGGCCTGAGAGCGTCTCGGTCATGTCTGCATGTCTCCCGAACCCGTAGGGTCTACACACTTAAGGTTCGGTGACGCTAGGGTTATTAGGAAGACTAGTATGTGACTACCGAATGTTGTTCGGAGTCCCGGATGGGATCCTGGACGTCACGAGGAGATCCGGAAGGGTCCGGAGGTAAAGATTTATATATGGGAAGTTGTCAAACGGACACTGGGAAGATTCGGGGTCATACCGGTATTGTACCGGGGCCACTGGAAGGGTTCCGGGGGTCCACCGGGAGGGGCCACCCCTCCCGGGGGGCCACATGGGCTGCGTGGGGCAGGGAGCCAGCCCCTGGTGGGCTGGCCGCACCCCCCTCCCTTGGGCCCATGCGCCTAGGGTTGAGGGGGAACCCTAGAGGGGGCGCCCCCCTTGACTTGGGGGGCAAGCCACCCTCTCCCCCTCTCCCCTTGGCCGCCGCACCCCCCTAGATGGGTTCTAGGGGGCCGGCCCCCTTATCCCTTCCCCCTATAAATAGAGGGGTGAGGGGAGGGCAGCCGCACCATCCTCCAAGGCGCAGCCCTCCCCTCCCCAACACCTCTCCTCCTCCGTTGTGTGCTCGGCGAAGCCCTGTCGGAGTACTGCTTCTCCACCATCACCACGCCGTCGTGCTGCCGGTGGAGCTGTCTTCCTCAACCTCTCCTTCCCCTTGCTGGATCAAGAAGGAGGAGACGTCTCCCGTCCCGTACGTGTGTTGAACGCGGAGGTGCTGTCCGTTCAGCACTTGGTCATCGGTGATTCGAATCACGTCGAGTACGACTACATCATCAGCTTGCAAGCTTCCGCACGTGATCTACAAGTGGTATGTAGATGCAAACTCTCTCCCTTGACTCGTTGCTTAGATGAACTCATAGATGGATCTTGGTGAAACCGTAGGAAAAATTTTAATTTTCTGCAACGTTCCCCAACAGTGGCATCATGAGCTAGGTCTATGCGTAGTTCTCTAATGCACGAGTAGAACACAATTTGTTGTGGGCGTGGATTTTGTCATCTTACTTGCCTCTACTAGTCTTTTCTTGCTCAACGGTATTGTGGGATGAAGCGGCCCGGACCAACCTTACACGTACGCTTACGTGAGACCGGTTCCACCGACTGACATGCACTAGTTGCATAAGGTGGCTGGCGGGTGTCTGTCTCTCCCACTTTAGTTGGAGCGGAATCGATGAACAGGGCCCTTATGAAGGGTAAATAGAAGTTGACAAAATCACGTTGTGGTGAATCGTAGGTAAGAAAACGTTCTTGCTAGAACCCAATTGCAGCCACGTAAAAGATGCAACAACAATTAGAGGATGTCTAACTTGTTTTTGCAGCGATTGATCATGTGATGTGATATGGCCAGAAGTTGTGATGAATGATGAATTGTGATGTATGAGATCATGTTCTTTGTAATAGGATTCACGACTTGCATGTCGATGAGTATGACAACCGGCAGGAGCCATAGGAGTTGTCATTATTTTTTGTATGACCTGCGTGTCATTGAACAACGCCATGTAAACTACTTTACTTTATTGCTAAACGTTAGTCATAGAAGTAGAAGTAGTCGTTGGCATGACAACTTCATGAAGACACGATGATGGAGATCATGATGATGGAGATCATGGTGTCAAGCCGGTGACAAGATGATCATGGAGCCCCGAAGATGAAGATCAATGGAGCTATATGATATTGGCCATATCATGTCACAACCATATAATTGCATGTGATGTTTATTATGTTTATGCATCTTGTTTACTTAGGACGACGGTAGTAAATAAGATGATCCCTTACAAAATTTCAAGAAGTGTTCTCCCCTAACTGTGCACCGTTGCTACAGTTCGTCGCTTCTAAGCACCACGTGATGATCGGGTGTGATGGATTCTTACGTTCACATACAACGGGTGTAAGACAGTTTTACACAGCGAAAACACTTAGGGTTAACTTGACGAGCCTAGCATGTGCAGACATGGCCTCGGAACACGGAGACCGAAAGGTCGAACACGAATCGTATAGAAGATACGATCAACATGAGAATGTTCACCGACGATGTTAGTCCGTCTCACGTGATGATCGGACACGGGCTAGTCGACTCGGATCGTGTAACACTTAGATGACTAGAGGGATGTCTAATCTAAGTGGGAGTTCATAATTTGATTAGAACTTTATTATCATGAACTTAGTCTAAAACCTTTGCAAATATGTCTTGTAGATCAATGGCCAACGCTAATGTCAACATGAACTTCAACGCGTTCCTAGAGAAAACCAAGCTGAAAGATGATGGCAGCAACTATACGGACTGGGTCCGGAACCAGAGGATCATCCTCATAGCTGCCAGGAAACAATATGTCCTAGAAGGACCGCTAGGTGACGCTCCCGTCCCCGAGAACCAAGACATTATGAATGCTTGGCAAGCTCGCGCTGATGATTACTCCCTCGTTCAGTGCGGCATGCTTTACAGCTTAGAACCGGGGCTCCAAAAGCGTTTTGAGCACCACGGAGCATATGAGATGTTCGAAGAGCTGAAACTAGTTTTTCAAGCTCATGCCCGGGTCGAGAGATATGATGTCTCCGACAAGTTCTACAGTTGTAAGATGGAGGAAAACAGTTCTGTCAGTGAGCACATCCTAAAGATGTCTGGGTTGCACAACCGTATGACCCAGCTGAACATTAACCTCCCAGATGAGGCGGTCATTGACAGAATCCTCCAGTCGCTCCCACCAAGCTACAAGAGCTTTGTGATGAACTACAACATGCAGGGGATGGAAAAGACCATTCCTGAAGTGTTCTCGATGCTGAAGTCAGCAGAGGCTGAAATCAAGAAAGAACATCAAGTGTTGATGGTCAATAAGACCACTAAGTTCAAGAAGGGCAAGGGTAAGAAGAACTTCAAGAAGGACAGCAAAGATGTTGCCGCGCCTGGTAAACCAGTTACCGGGAAGAAGTCAAAGAATGGACCCAAGCCTGAGACTGAGTGCTTTTATTGCAAGGGGAAGGGTCACTGGAAGCGGAACTGCCCCAAATACTTAGCGGATAAGAAGGCCGGCAAAACCAAAGGTATATTTGATATACATGTGATTGATGTGTACCTTACCAGTACTCGTAGTAACTCCTGGGTATTTGATACCGGTGCCGTTGCTCATATTTGTAGCTCACAGCAGGAGCTGCGGAATAAACGGAGACTGGCGAAGGACGAGGTGACGATGCGCGTCGGGAATGGTTCCAGAGTCGATGTGATCGCCGTCGGCACGCTGCCTCTACATTTACCTACGGGATTAGTTTTGAACCTTAATAATTGTTATTTAGTGCCAAGTTTGAGCATGAACATTGTATCTGGATCTCGTTTAATACGAGATGGCTACTCATTTAAGTCTGAGAATAATGGTTGTTCGATTTATATGAGAGATATGTTTTATGGTCATGCTCCGATGGTCAATGGTTTATTCTTAATGAATCTCGAGCCTAATATTACACATGTTCATAGTGTAGATGCCAAAAGATTTAAAGTTGATAACGATAGTCCCACATACTTGTGGCACTGCCGCCTTGGTCACATTGGTGTCAAGCGCATGAAGAAGCTCCATGCCAATGGACTTTTGGAGTCTCTTGATTATGAATCATTTGACACATGCGAACCATGCCTTTTGGGCAAGATGACCAAGACTCCGTTCTCCGGAACAATGGAGCGAGCAACCAACTTGTTGGAAATCATACATACCGATGTGTGCGGTCCAATGAGCGTTGAGGCTCGCGGAGGATATCGTTATGTTCTCACTCTCACTGATGACTTAAGTAGATATGGGTATGTCTACTTAATGAAACACAAGTCTGAGACCTTTGAAAAGTTCAAGGAATTTCAGAATGAGGTGGAGAATCAACGTGACCGAAAGATAAAGTTCCTACGATCAGATCGTGGAGGAGAATATTTAAGTCACGAATTTGGCACACACTTAAGGAAATGTGGAATCGTTTCACAACTCACGCCGCCTGGAACACCTCAACGAAACGGTGTGTCCGAACGTCGTAATCGCACTCTATTGGATATGGTACGGTCTATGATGTCTCTTACTGATTTACCGCTATCATTTTGGGGATACGCTCTAGAGACAGCTACATTCACTTTAAATAGGGCACCGTCTAAATCCGTTGAGACGACACCGTATGAATTATGGTTTGGAAAGAAACCTAAGCTGTCGTTTCTAAAAGTTTGGGGATGCGATGCTTATGTCAAGAAACTTCAACCTGAAAAGCTCGAACCCAAGTCGGAAAAATGCATCTTCATAGGATACCCTAAGGAAACTGTCGGGTATACCTTCTACTTAAGATCCGAAGGCAAGATCTTTGTTGCCAAGAACGGATGCTTTCTGGAAAAAGAGTTTCTCTCGAAAGAAGTAAGTGGGAGGAAAGTAGAACTCGATGAAGTACTACCTCTTGAGCGGGAAAGTGGCGCAGCGCAGGAAACCGTTCCTGTGATGCCCACTCCAACTGAAGAGGAAAACAATGATGATGATCAAGGTACTTCGGATCAAGTTACTGCTGAACTTCATAGGTCTACAAGGACACGTTCCGCACCAGAGTGGTACGGCAACCCTGTCCTGGAAATCATGTTGTTAGACAACGGTGAACCTTCGAACTATGAAGAAGCGATGGCGGGCCCAGATTCCAACAAATGGCTTGAAGCCATGAAATCCGAGATAGAATCCATGTACGAAAACAAAGTATGGACTTTGACAGACTTGCCCGATGATCGGCGAGCGATAGAAAACAAATGGATCTTTAAGAAGAAGACGGACGCGGATGGTAATGTCACCATCTATAAAGCTCGACTTGTCGCTAAGGGTTATCGACAAGTTCAAGGGATTGACTACAACGAGACATTCTCTCCCGTAGCGAAGCTAAAGTCCGTCCGAATCATGTTAGCAATTGCCGCATACTATGATTATGAGATATGGCAGATGGACGTCAAAACGGCATTCCTTAACGGGCATCTTAAGGAAGAGCTGTATATGATGCAGCCGGAAGGTTTTGTCGATCCTAAGAACGCTAACAAAGTGTGCAAGCTCCAGCGATCCATTTATGGACTGGTGCAAGCATCTCGGAGTTGAAACATTCGCTTTGATGAGATGATCAAAGCGTTTGGGTTTATGCAGACTTATGGAGAAGCCTGCGTTTACAAGAAAGTGAGTGGGAGCTCTGTAGCATTTCTCATATTATATGTAGATGACATACTCTTGATGGGAAATAATATAGAATTTCTGGACAGCATTAAGGCCTACTTGAATAAGTGTTTTTCAATGAAGGACCTTGGAGAAGCTGATTATATATTAGGCATCAAGATCTATAGAGATAGATCGAGACGCCTCATAGGTCTTTCACAAAGCACATACCTTGACAAGGTTTTGAAGAAATTCAAAATGGATCAATCCAAGAAGGGGTTCTTGCCTATGTTACAAGGTGTGAGACTGAGCTCGGCTCAGTCACCGACCACGGCAAAAGATAAAGAAGAGATGAGTGTCATCCCCTATGCTTCAGCCATAGGATCTATTATGTATGCCATGCTATGTACCAGACCCGATGTAAACCTTGCCGTAAGTTTGGTAGCAAGATACCAAAGTAATCCCGGCAAGGAACACTGGACAGCGGTCAAGAATATCCTGAAGTACCTGAAAAGGACGAAGGACATGTTTCTCGTTTATGGAGGAGACGAAGAGCTCGTCGTAAAGGGTTACGTCGACGCTAGCTTCGACTCAGATCTGGATGACTCTAAGTCACAAACCGGATACGTGTATATGTTGAGTGGCGGGATCTACATGTGAAGCGGAGTACATGGCAGCCTCGGAGGCAGCGCATGAAGCGATTTGGGTGAAGGAGTTCATCACCGACCTAGGAGTCATACCCAATGCGTCGGGGCCGATCAAACTCTTCTGTGACAACACTGGAGCTATTGCCCTTGCCAAGGAGCCCAGATTTCACAAGAAGACCAGGCACATCAAGCATCGTTTCAACTCCATCCGTGAAAATGTTCAAGATGGAGACATAGAGATTTGCAAAGTGCACACGGATCTGAATGTCGCAGATCCGCTGACTAAACCTCTCTCGCGTGCAAAACATGATCAACACCAGAACTCTATGGGTGTTCGATTCATCACAATGTAACTAGATTGGTGACTCTAGTGCAAGTGGGAGACTGTTGGAAATATGCCCTAGAGGCAATAATAAAAGTATTATTATATTTCAATGTTCATGATAAATGTCTTTTATTCATGCTATAACTGTATTATCCGGAAATCGTAATACACGTGTGAATACTTAGACCACAATATGTCCCTGGTGAGCCTCTAGTTGACCAGCTCATTGTGATCAACAGATAGTCATGGTTTCCTGACTATGGACATTGGATGTCGTTGATAACGGGATCACATCATTAGGAGAATGATGTGATGGACAAGACCCAATCCTAAGCATAGCATAAAAGATCGTGTAGTTCGTTTTGCTAGAGCTTTGCCAATGTCAAGTATCTCTTCCTTAGACCATGAGATCGTGTAACTCCCGGATACCGTAAGAGTGCCTTGGGTGTATCAAACGTCACAACGTAACTGGGTGACTATAAAGGTGCATTACAGGTATCTCCGAAAGTAGCTGTTGGGTTGACACGGATCGAGACTGGGATTTGTCACTCCGTATGACGGAGAGGTATCACTGGGCCCACTCGGTAATGCATCATCATTATGAGCTCAATGTGACCAAGGTGTTGGACACGGGATCATGCATTGCGGTACGAGTAAAGTGACTTGCCGGTAACGAGACTGAACAAGGTATTGGGATACCGACGATCGAGTCTCGGGCAAGTAACGTACCGATTGACAAAGGGAATTGTATACAGGGTTTGATCGAATCCTCGACATAGTGGTTCATCCGATGACTACATCGAGGAGCATGTGGGAGCCATCATGGGTATCCAGATCCCGCTGTTGGTTATTGGCCTGAGAGCGTCTCGGTCATGTCTGCATGTCTCCCGAACCCGTAGGGTCTACACACTTAAGGTTCGGTGACGCTAGGGTTATTAGGAAGACTAGTATGTGACTACCGAATGTTGTTCGGAGTCCCGGATGGGATCCTGGATGTCACGAGGAGATCCGGAAGGGTCCGGAGGTAAAGATTTATATATGGGAAGTTGTCAAACGGACACCGGGAAGATTCGGGGTCATACCGGTATTGTACCGGGGCCACCGGAAGGGTTCCGGGGGTCCACCGGGAGGGGCCACCCCTCCCGGGGGGCCACATGGGCTGCGTGGGGCAGGGAGCCAGCCCCTGGTGGGCTGGCTGCACCCCCCTCCCTTGGGCCCATGCGCCTAGGGTTGAGGGGGAACCCTAGAGGGGGCGCCCCCCTTGACTTGGGGGGCAAGCCACCCTCTCCCCCTCTCCCCTTGGCCGCCGCACCCCCCCCCTAGATGGGTTCTAGGGGGGCGGCCCCCTTATCCCTTCCCCCTATAAATAGAGGGGTGAGGGGAGGGCAGCCGCACCATCCTCCAAGGCGCAGCCCTCCCCTCCCCAACACCTCTCCTCCTCCGTTGTGTGCTCGGCGAAGCCCTGTCGGAGTACTGCTTCTCCACCATCACCACGCCGTCGTGCTGCCGGTGGAGCTGTCTTCCTCAACCTCTCCTTCCCCTTGCTGGATCAAGAAGGAGGAGACGTCTCCCGTCCCGTACGTGTGTTGAACGCGGAGGTGCTGTCCGTTCAGCACTTGGTCATCGGTGATTCGAATCACGTCGAGTACGACTACATCATCACCTTGCAAGCTTCCGCACGCGATCTACAAGTGGTATGTAGATGCAAACTCTCTCCCTTGACTCGTTGCTTAGATGAACTCATAGATGGATCTTGGTGAAACCGTAGGAAAAATTTTAATTTTCTGCAACGTTCCCCAACATGGCGTACCGCAAAACGGAGGAAACAGACCTCCTACGGTCGAAACGGGGGTCCTGTTGATTGGGAGGGGTGTGGCGTACCGCAAAACGGAGGAAACAGACTTGTGTTGGAGCGCTACGGTCGAAACGGGGGTCTTGTTCATTGGGAGGGGTGTGGCGTACCGCAAAACGGGACTCCACGGGATACTGTTCATCTCCACCGTCAACCTCCTCTAGCCTCCACGGGCTCCTGTTCATCCAGCCTCCACCGCGCGCTACTCCACCGGCTACTGTTCAACCACCCCTCCACCGTCTACTGTTCATCCAGCCCTCCACACCACGGGGTCCTGTTCAACCACCCCTCCACGGGCACCCCTCCACCGTCTACTGTTCATCCAGCCCACCACACCACGGGGTCCTGTTCGACCACCCCTCCACCGTCTACTGTTCATCCAGCCCTCCACACCACGGGGTCCTGTTCATCCACCCCTCCAGGGGCACCCCTCCACCGTCTACTATTCATCTAGCCCTCCACCACATCATGGGGTCCTGTTCATCCAGAGGCAACGCCACCGCTCACTGTTCATCCAAACCCCCCGCAACACTCACTGTTCATCCCATCGATCGGCTTTAGTTAGCAGCAGTAGCGAAGGAATCGCTCGATCGGGTTCAGTTAACAGCCATCGATCGATCGCTCGGGTTCAGTAACGCATAGCCTGCAGTGCAATCGCTCGGGTTTAGTTAGAGCCCAACGCCTCGCTCGGGTTCAGTTAGAGCCAACGCCTCACACACACACGCGTACGTGTATGAGAGAAACGTGCATCGCTCGGCCCCCGACCTCCCACCATAACCGGGAACTCCCCGAAATTTTCCTCCCCCTCGCTTCTACCATGGTTTTTTCCGTCATGGACGGCCTAAAGAATGTCATGCAGCTGCGTCTCCGTCCCGCCCAGGATGAAAAGCCCATTTTCTGTCATGATTTTTTGTCATAGAAATAGGAGCCCACCACATCTATGATGATACTGGGTTTTGTCACAATTATCGTCATAGAAGTGTCATATGTATGATAGAAAAAAAATCGTTCGGCCCAAAATGTCACGAATGTGTCTTTTTTTGTAGTGGTGCCTCTTTTCTGTGACAATGAGAGTGCCGTCAAGATTGCTCACAACCCAGTTCAGCACCTGAAGACTAAGCACATTCAGATTTGTCATCATTTTCTTCGTGATCATGTGTTGAAGGGCGACATTTCTATTGAGCATGTGAAGACTGAAGAACAGCTAGCCGATATCTTCACAAAGCCCTTGGATGAGAAGAGATTTAGCAAGTTGCGGTGTGAGCTAAATATCCTAGAATCTTCGAATGTTCTTTGAAAAGGACACTCGTCCTAACACTTATGCAAAATTGATGACTTAGATGTGCAACACATGAAGAAACGTTTTTCTTCAATCAATGAAGAGTAACACTCTAAGTGTGAAGAAATTAACGAAGAATTGATTCTCTGAACCCTACGATAATTGTATGCGGTGTCTGAAATCATCATTCTTATATGGTGGGTCACGCCACCACCAAAAGTTGAAATTCCTCAGTTGTTCATATTCTTCAACTTTGCATATTCTTCATTCCTCAGTTGTTCATATATATGAGTTTATGTCCTCTACAACATTCACTTATTGCTAATTCTTCAAGTTGGTTTTTCTGCTAAGTGAATGTGATCGGACCCTTTCCCCCTCTATGCTATACTCAACCCAATCTGTTCACAAATTCTTCATGTGCGTTCTATTTGAAACTCGTTCAAAATCTTCACTGTGTCCTTGTCAGCTGAAGAAATTGCGAACGGAACTTTAAAACCTATCTTATCTAAATTTTCGGCTTTGTCGCTCAAACCGTTCCGCATCCCACGATACACTTATCTTTTCATCCACGACCGCACACGATCTCCACCTCTCAGTACATGGGTGACACATGTCAAGTGAATGAGAAGGGTCAGGGGCACGTTCGTCCAATTTCTTCGGGCAAACAGTTTATCACCGTGGCTATAAATACCCCTCTTCCCCTTCCTCACTTCTTTTACTCCGCTCGACCTCTCTCCAGCTCGAGCATCTCAAACCCTAGTGCCGCTGCTACTTCATCGTCGCCGGTGAGGAAGAGCTTCACTGCCTCGACCTCGTTACCGCCGTACTCGCGCCGTCTGCGGAAATCTTCACTCCGCCGCCGCCGTAGCCGTCTTCCTCCGCCAAGTTAGGGTGTGGAAGATCTACACAGACGAACTTCACCTCTCCACCTCACTGTTTGTCGTGTTCTTCATCCAGGGTAATTAAAAGTTACTTTTACTGCCCTTGTTGATTCGAATGATTGTCTACAAAATCTTCAAAGGTGTTTTTCTTCATATCTTCACACACTAAAACACCTCTCATATCATCTGTTCTTGATTCGTTTCTCTAAGCTATGTTTTTCTTCAAGATTCCTCAAATGTGTGGATTTTTTATCTACACATCTCTGGAACCTAAGCCAAAGAACGCTTAGTGAAATTCTTCAAGACTCATCTGGTCAAATTCCTCAAACTTGTTCTTTTTACAAAACCTTCTGAGAACGCATATGACCTCTCCAAATTCCTCGCAACTATACTCTGTTCACAGGTGCTCATGTCAGCTGCTGAATTACTAGGTTCTCATCAACTTAACTCATTTGCAGCGTTCCTCGAAGAAAAGTTGCATACTTCTTTAGACAATTCAATTGTTCAAATTCCTCAACTGAAGAAAATGGCTGATGGTAAGATGCCACAGAAAGGAGGAAAGAGGGCTGAGGTCAACACAACTTTTGAAATCCCTGATGACATATACAAGGATTACTGCACTCCCGATGAGGCCAAGTTTTGAAAAGAGGACAAAAATCAGCGCAAGGTGCGCATACAGAGGATAGAAAGGAGATGGGCAAGAGACTGGAGGGAGTACAGGTATGTTACTCCCAAGTACATGAAGAAATTCGCACTCAATCCTCCATGCCCAAGACCTCCATTGGCACCTGGCCAAGAAGCAGATCCTACTAGCCTCAAGCGCGGTGAGGACTATCCTGATGAATGGGCCAAGCGCCAAGCCAAGTTGGCTAAGCAAGCCAGAGAAGCAGTGAGGAAATTCAATGAAGACTCTGCTGTCAAGCTGAAGAAGGCTATGTCAAAGAAGCCTGCGCGCAAGCCAAGTGCTTCACCAACAGTGCCCTCAAGGCCAAGTTCGTCAGCAATGCCCTCACGGCCAGAATCTTCAAAGCCCTCACGGCCAATTCCTCATGCTGCTCCTGCTCCTCCAAAGTCCTCAGCTCCTCCGTCAAAGTCTTCGGCCGCTCCGACAAAGTCCTCTGTACCTGTGCATCTCGCCACGTGTCAAAGGACCACATGCGTCTCAATTGCCTCAGGAGCTTCAGCTAGTTCCTCAGCTGCACCAAATTCCTCAACGGGGCCCTCTCTACTGAAGACAAAGGCCACTGCTGGACGAGGTCCTCGCCCTATTCCTCAGAAGAAGCAGGTCGCCTTCCAAGTGCCGTCTGAAGAAGACGAAGTTGATGATGATGAACTTGCTGAAATCATCAGAGATAGGCAAGTCAGGGCCGCTAGAGCCAAGGGAACAAATGTGCCACTACTTTTGGATCCAAAGTTGATCCTCTAATACATTGACATTTGGCACAAGGACCCCAACACTCCCATGCCTGATTTCAAGCTGACTCCTGGCCAAAGTCACATGCTGACCCACTTCATACAAGAAGAAAAATGGAAATTTGAGAAGGCCAAGCAGATCAAGAAAGCGCAGTACAAGAAGGAGCGCTATCTGAAGAAAAATGTTGTCTCTATGACAACTAAAGAACTTGTCACTATTCAAACTGAGATCAAGAAACTCAGTGATGAATTTGACACATACCGCACTGATTGGCTTGGAGCCAATGTTCGTTTTGTAAGACTAGATGATAACTTCACTTCCAATGTTGCTGCCCCAAGGCAACAGGAAATTCCTCAGACAGAAGCATCTGCTCAGCCGACTGAAGAACATGCCTGCACCGCTGATGAAAATCAGCCCGCTGAAGAAAATTTGAGTTCCAGGGCTGATGACTGCATTCCAGCCGCTGAAGAAATTGCCAGGGCATCCACTAGTGGTGCGCCTGAAGAAACTGAAGAAATCAGGGAAACTGCATCAGTTGTGCCTGAAGAAAATCAACCAGATTCCTCTGCTCCTCCTACGCCAACACCAACTCTGGTCCTTCCATCTGCATCAGATGTGAAGAAGACCAAGGCTGCAGAGCGTGCAGCAGCGAAGAAAAGGAAAGCATCAGCTACTTCAGATTCTTCAGCTCCGAAGAAGATGAAGCCTTTGACCAGCTCGTTTGAAAATCCCATTGATGTTGTTCCTCTCTCTACCATGCCATCAAAGGACCTTGTTCCTTTCGATGAAGAATATGAGATCCCTAGCGGATCTGATGAAGAAAATCATTCTGCTGCTTCGTCAAAGCAGATTGATGAAGAAATTGAAGTGGATACGATCCCTTCAACACCTGTTATCTCCTCACCTATGCCTCAGTTCACAGTTGAAGAGGCTGGCGTTGAAGAAATGGAAGATGAAGATGTGGACGTTGGCTGCTCCACACCAGTGATGAGTGATGAATTCTTGGAAAGTCAGCATCCAAACTCTCCAATGTTCACAGCGTTGCAGTAGATACCTTAGTCCCCTGCACAAACTGTTCAAATGGGCTCTGAAGAAACTCACCCACTTCATCTATACGTGAGGAAATTCCAGCCACTAGTGCTGAAGAAACTGCTGCTGCTGAACATCTGAAGACGCAGACTGCCACTGAAGAGGAACCAGAAATTCCTCAGCCCGAAGAACCTGAGATTGCGATTCCTGAGGTCGTGATGCAACTCACTGACACTCCTCTGCCCAAGCCAAAGGATCCATTCTCACGCAAGCAAAAGTTCAAGGCTGATGATTTCTTCGGAGAGCATGTATTCTTCGAAGACTACAACCCATATGATTCTGCTCGCATAAGGAAGAGGCGTTTCTGGACTGCTAGTCAAGCAAATTTCTATTCCTCAGTGTTGTTCAACAAAGAGAAAATCTTCTACCATGAACACATTCCTCACGTGGATATGGAATCTCTGCCGTGCTTCGTGCCAGTCCTCAGTGTTCTTCACGATGCTGGACTGTTAAATTTTTGCTCTGACATCCGCGATTGGAATGAAGAACTGATTCTTCAATTTTATGTGGCGCTGCACATCACAGGAGATTCTAAAGATGTGAATTTGTGGGTGCTGGACTGGATGTCTGAGAACACTCACTACACAGCACCAGCTACTGAATTGCTTCGTGCCTTACCACTCAGTCCTCCCCTTGAAGAAGCTCATTGCATCTACAGTGAACCTGAGCTTACAAATCACTACATGCAGGTTCTGATGAAACCTTTGAAGCCAGGTCAGGCCCCACAAACCAAATTCCTCGTGAAGGAATTACTTTATATGCCCAGAACTGTCTATCGTATTCTTACGAGGACAATTAGTCCTATCAAAGGCCACGACTCATCTGATGAGGAAATTATTGGCATCATGAAGAATCTGGCATTCAACATCGTTCATGGCATTCCTGTCAATTATCACGATTTCTTCATGAGGACTCTCGCAAATGTTGCATTGTCTCTGTTTGAGCTGAAGCCTTATGCACCTTGGATTATGAGATTCCTCAGGACAAGGTCTTCACTCAACTACAAAGCTAATTTTCAAAATCACCTCAGCTACTTGCCCCCAATTGAAGTCCTCAAGCAGACCTATTCGTCAGTTGATGAAAAGGGCAAGGACCAACTGTTATAGATGAAGGCATTCGTCCATTGGATGGTCAGTTTCGCAAAGCTACCTCTTATTCCACCAATGATGACTCTGCCACACATGACTCTGCCAATGCACCCAAGTCTACTCCTCAAGCCACTGCTCCTCGTGTGATGACTAATCGTGAGCTTCTGCTTAGTCTTGACCAGAAGGTGGATCGAAATCATAAATGGGTTAAGCGTCAGTTTGGTTCATTTCTTCACAACATGACTGCTACACACAATGCAGTGAAGAAAAACCATTACTACCTCCATGAAGTCTTAGGCCGCACCTGGGCAATAATGTCACATCTGTATGGTGAAGAAGATCTGAAGAAAATGGGTCTCAAGGAAGATTTTGACTGGTCTGCACCTCCACCGAAGAAATTCAAGAAGGTCAAGGTTCCTTCTCTGGTGGCCAGCTCATATTCTTCATCGCGCGACATTGATGAGAATGAAGACTTGGACGACACTGCAACAGGCCCTGCTATGACAAACAACCCCAACAACGCTGGCGCTCCTTCATCAACTTGATATTCTTCAGGGGTGTTAGTCCTCATATTCGATCCTTTTGGTCATTTGATGACAAAGGGGGACAATTTTGAGTTAGTCTTTAAGCGGGTCCTTCTATATGGGTGTTTTTTTAAGTTACAACTCTCGTTCTTCTGAGAATTTATTGGATCGAGTTGTAAACTTAAACCCGATGGTGCTATGATACTTTTGATATGTTTTTCTGCATGCTTTTCCTCATATATGCTAATGCACGCATGCTGAATTACATCAGTCACCATATTTCATCATGCATTTCCAATTCTTCACTGTGATATGTCAAATGCGTGTATGAATTACAAGATATAGGGGGAGATCTCCATGATTCTACTCTTGAAGTGTGCAATGCTTCAAAAGCAAATACCTCACCATGCACATATTCAGGGGGAGTTCTTCTATATCTTGCAATCAATTTCCTCAATATTAGTATTTACACTTTATATGGTTATCCCCGTTGAAAACTTAACCTATATTGTCATCAATCACCAAAAAGGGGGAGATTATAAGTGCATCTATTGCCCCTTAGTGATTTTGGTGTATTGAGGACTTATAGGTTAAGGGACTAATGCGTTTGTGAGTGTACACAGGCCTATAAGTCTATGAGAGTTTGATTTTTACAGAGAAAGTCGACCCCTAAAAATGAAGTTCTTCGACTGAAGACTTTGGATTTCTGAAGACTTTCTGAAGACTTTGAAAGTGAAGAAATTGGTGTGACTTTGAAGACTTGGTATTCATTCGAGGAACATGAAGCGTGAAGACTTTTGTTTTCGTAGTTTCATTTTCTCTTTCTTGAGTCATAGGAAATACCATACTGTTAAAGGGGGTCGAGGAAATACTAAGGAAAAATTTCCATGTGATGCTCAACTCAAAATCCTACACCTACCAATCTCTTCGAATGAAGCCATTGGAAATCTCATACAGTCCAGTCATATTCTTCAATGATAGAGACGAAGTTCTTCTGGTCTCTGAGGAATTTGTTCTGACTAAGGAGTTAGGAATTCGCCAGTGCGGATTGCCTACACAGTGAGGAACATGATAGCCCTGAGGATTTTGCTACTCAAAATTCCGACCGTTGTTGTGCTATGCGCCAGCTATCCCAAAATATCTATCCACCTAACGGTCATATCATTGAAGGGCATTTATGTCTTATCATGTCGGGCTACTCCCTAGGCTATAAATAGCCGCCCCCTACAACCACTAGCTGGTTGGCTGCTTCGAGAGAAACTAACACTTGTCATTTTAGAGCAACCCATCCTCCGAGGACTTTGAGCGAAAATCATCAAGTGAGGAAATACCCAAACCCAAACACCTACAAACCCCAAGTGATTGAGCATCACTGACGAGATTGATCCTGCGTGGATCCGACGCTTGTTACCTTTAAAGACTGTGCTTCTTCCATATGGTTAGGCGTCATCGTCTAGAGCACCCAAGAGGAATTGTGGATCACCGAGTGACCAAGTTTGTGAAGGTTTGGAAGTCGCTTGAAGACTTACCACGAGTGATTGGGCGAGGTCTGTGTGACCTTAGCTCAAGGAGAATATGGTGAGGACTTGGTGTCCTGAGCTGCGTGTTCAGGACTGGGTGTCTGGGACTGCATGTCCTCGAGTTTAAATACTCAGCCGCTCCAACCAGACATACAACTGATACAGCAGTTGGAACTGGTCTACCAAATCATTGTCTTCACCAAGCTTACTGGTTCTATTTCCTCAACTCTTTCATTTACTTATAACTGTGTTGTGTGCTTGTTCATATCTGTGTTTGAAGACTTTGACTGAAGATTTTCTCAATTTCCTCAGTTCAATTTCTTCAATCTGCTTGTCTTCATCCTGTGTTATCCTGTGCTTACGCTTTCTGTTCTCTGTGCTTGTCTTCATTTCATCATGATGACTATGCTTGTGCTATGTTATGTTTACTTTCGAGTACTTATTCCGCTGCTAGTAGTTCTTCACTAAGGAATTTTCTGACCTGCAAATTCCTCAGTGATGAATTCATAAAAATCGCCTATTCACCCCCCTCTAGTCGATATAACGCACTTTCACAATCCCCATCCCATCGATCTAAATCAGAAGAAGAGCAAAAAAATCCCCAAATCAGAGAAACCCTAGAATGAGGGGGTCAAATGGTTGAAACCCTAGAAAATCCCCAAATCCCCACGGAATGCTCCACTTACCTCTGCGGCAGTAGAACCAGCCGCCGTCGAGGAGTTTGACAACAGGAAGCTTGTCGTCCGCATCTTCTCCTCCCGCTCGGGCCTCTCCCACGGCGGCTCTCGATCCCGTTCTTCACGAGCTCTCCCACTCTCTGTTTGTTTCTGCATGTGACCTCGAGGAGGACGAAGGGGTATCGGGGCTGGGGACGCAGGGGCAAAAATGTCCAAAACGGAGCGCCATATGTGGTCAAACTGCGCTGACCAAGCGGAGCCGTGACGGAAGGGCAAAAATGAAAGAATTCCAAAGTGGTGTGGATAGAACCGGTGACTTTCTCAAACTAGGGGTAAAACAGACAAGGGGGACACAACTAGGGGCATAAATCAAATTGTCCCTATTTAAAATGCATCAACCGCGTGTGTAGCCGTGATGGTCTCCTTTTGGCAGAGTCCGGGAAGTGAACACGGTTTTCGGTTATGTTTGAACGTAAGTAGTTTTAGGATCACTTCTAGCTTCACGACTGTTGCGTAGTTTCTCATCTTACTCTTATTTGCGTATGTTAGCCACCACATTTTCTTAGCACTTCCTGCAACTCCACCTCACTACCTCATCCTACCCATAAGCTTAAGTAGTCTTGATCTCGCGGGTTTTGAAATTGTTGAGTCCTCGTGACTCACATATACTACCAAAACAGTTGCAGGTGCCGATGATACCAGTGAAGGTGATGCTACCGAACTCAAGTGGGAGTTCGACGAGGACCTTGGCTGTTACTTCGTGTCTTTTCCGGATGATCAGTAGTGGTGCCCAGTTGGGACAATCAGGGATCTAGCAGTTGGGTTTATCTTCTTTTCTTTCGGATTTGTCCGTAGTCGGACTATGTGTGTACTCTGAATGATGTATGACTTATTTAAGTATTGTGTGAAGTGGCGACTTTAAACCAACTCTCTTTATCCCTTTCTTGTTCATTACATGGGATTGTGTGAAGATGACCCTTCTTGCGACAAAACCACAACGCGGTTATGCCTCTAAGTCGTGCCTCGACACGTGGGAGATATAGCCGCATCGTGGGCGTTACAAGTTGGTAATCAGAGCCATCTCTGACTTAGGAGCCCCGTGCTTGATCGAATCGCTGACGTTGTTGAGTCTAGAACAAAATGTTTTGAGTCTTAGGATTATATATATCGGAGAGTAGGATTCTTTTTACTCCTCGGTCCCCTTCGTCGCTCTGGTGAGGCCTCCTGACGTAGAAGTTTTGAGTTTCCTCTCCTCTAATTTCAGGAATTATTTTTAGGATCACGCAGGTATCTTGGGATCGTTTCGATATTCTTGTGACGAGAACATTGTTCTTGGTGCCTCCTGACATTTAGGGGTTGTGGCAGTGTCCCGGGGAGTTGAGCTCCGAGGTGTTGACGTCACAATTTTATCGTCGCAATTCTGGAATACCTTAGTTCGCCGACATAGAAAATCTCTTTTATGCAGTTTTTGGTGAGATAACCTCGACGCCACCCAGTATTGGGGTGGGAGTTCGGGAGTATTGCCATAACTCGTATAACGGATGCTTTTCGAAGGTTGAGGTACACGATTTCCGGAGTTTTCTTGGTTATGTGTTGACGGATGGATACAGTTGGAGCGTAGGGCTTGTTAGTTCTATGATATATATTGTGCCTCCCTGTATCCCCAACACCAGATTGCATAACCAGAAAGTTCCGGGGGTTTATAAGTGGGAATTCAAGTAGCTCCTAGAATATATTTACGACAGATGCATGGTATGGGATTGGGTAAATCTCTATCATATGTATTTATTCCGGCTTATTCTACAAGCCAAAGCTTTGTTTTGTTTTGAGTTGTAGTATTCGAGTTGCTTCAATGTCAAGTCTTGATTCCATAACTGTCCTAAGCGGTGTTCTCATATTCCTATGGGAATACTAATCCTCCTTCCTCGAGATTGTCGCAACAACTCTATTTCCAACCGTTGTGCTTCTCTTCAAGTTAATCATATCCTTTCAATATTTGCTAGATCAATTATCACTTCTTTTCAACGGTGTTTGTTTCATCCGTCCCAAGTTGCCTTTGTTTTTCCAGCCCTCTCACCCTTTTCTTCAAGGACTCGGATTTCTTAATCAAGTATCCATCTTATTGATGGGAAGTCTCTCCATTCTTTTCTGTCAATATTCTCATCCGGTGATTCTCAGGAAGATACTAATGGAGCTTCAAGTTAATCATTCTTCATTCTTTTTCTTCTCCGGTGGATTCAATTCAAGCTTTCGGTGTTGATCATATTTACTTCCTTATTTCAAATGCTTATCCATGCTGGTGCACCTCCTAATCATTCACCTCTCGCTATTCATTTGTTCCGAAGCACTGAAGATATCTCGAAGATTCATGTTTCCACTCTGCATTCGTTCAAGCTCTGTCGAGGATGTTATCTCATTAAAGCCATTTAATTCAACCGGCGCAATCTCTCTTTTAAATTGTTCAATGGTGTATCATTTGAGTGGGCTCTAACCCACAGATCTTTTTTCCCGGATCTTACCTGACTCGCCTAATTTTATGGAGTTATTCTCAAATTCTTTTTGAAGTTTGATGTAAGAATGAATGTCATCAGTCATATGTTTTCCAAGACCGATTTCAAATTATTTTTCATTGTTGGCTCAACCTCTTTGTTTTTCATTCTCCCGGAGTATCTCAACAATTCATTGTGGTGTTTCTCATCGTCATTCTCTACATTTGAAGACCAAAGAAGAGTTCCTCTTAAATCCTTGCCTGTTCTTCCAGATATTCATGGTTCTAGCTTTATACCATCCTCTCATAATTGTTTTCGATTGTGAGAATTCTCTTTACCCATCCAGAGCAATTTAGGAGTATTTTCAGTTTGATTCTTCAGAGACCATCATCTCAGAATTATTTATTCTCAGCTTTCAGCTCTCGCTCTCCAAATCTTACAGGTGCATCGTTCAAATATCCTCTAATCAGTTCATGATCTCTTCGTTCTCATGTATCTAAATCCCCTCAAGCATCATCATCCGTTTTCCAAATTCTTCCCAGTGAATTGTGCCTTTGCTACTTCAATTTTCAATTCTTATGGTTGTTTGTTCAAGATTCCTCTTCCTATGTTTTCATATTAATTTATTCGTTGTTTCAATCCTACCGGTGGTTCGCTGAAGACCTTCTCAAGTTTACGCTATGTCTCTCTTAATCCTTTCTATGAGAATAAGTAGTATGCCAAATCCGTTGCTTGTCATCAATTTAAATTGGCGAGGGATATGCATAACGTAATTCTTATTATTGTTTCATCCAAGTGATCTAGTTTCTTCTTTCCAGAGTTGTTCATCATGTCACATTTCTCGGTTCGAGATGCTTCATCTTTTCTTTTCTGGAGTTCCAGGTTTTCCACATTATCTCGTTGTGAAGCTCCATCTAAATCATCGCAAGGCTTCACCTTGTGTTTTCAACTTCTCTTTATTTCCGTTATCCTTTTCTTACCGGAGTTCTAACGAAGGCTCTACATGGTGTTCGTCAATGATTCCTTTCATTCTCCAATTGTTCTTCAAGATTTCGCTCGAAGTTATGATCCGCCAAGGTATACTAAAAAATTTAACATGGTGCCCAACACATGTTTTGTTTTGAGGAGTTCAAGTATTCTTCTTATTACATTCCAAAGTGCAATTCTTTCTATCTTATCTTTTGAGATGGTTTTATGTCATTCGTGACAATTTCCTTCATGTTTCATGATTCACAAGTTGTAAGGAATGAGATATTTAAACCCATCATTTTCTTCCTTGGTGTTCTCTTGGTATAGATTTCACCTAAAGCCTTCCCTAAGGAATGTTGCTATTGTGGTGCTTATCAATGATCCAAGTTATCTCTCTATCATCTTGGTGGAAGAAGTGTTTCATCTCCTTGGTGTTATCAATTATATTATTTGCTTCCGTAGTGGCAGAATTTAGCCTCAATTTTGAGAAGTTTTCCATAAGCCCACTACAATCTTATTCTTTTTGTTTTGGTTTTCCAACAACTCCGTTATAACCTTCTTGGAAAGGTTCTTTCCAAGCTCATTTGTGGTAGAAGTTGGTATTTTCTTCTCCATTCTTTTATTCCAATGATCTATCTTCTATTATTTCTTCCAGAGGCATTGTGATGTTGCTCTTTTCACTCATCATCTCGTATTGTGAGGATCGTGTTTTTTCGTGCTTATCCATTTAACCGGAGTGTTGTGCCATCTCTTCAAGTTCGTTTCATCTTATCAAGTCTTGCATCTCTTTTCAACCGAAATGTTGTCCGAATTTGTTCTTCCTTGTTCCTTGTTTATCTCGTTTCATCCAAAGTGGTTTCAATTCCTTCTGATCCATTGTACTCGTCATTCATAGCCTTGCAACCTCCAAGGTTCACATGGTGTCCCTTATTTCTATTTTCTAGCGCAGTGCTCTCAATTGTGTTCAACTCGATGGTGTTCTTTCTTTCAATTTTTCAACCTCTCAAGGTTCCTTGATTTTGCGTCATACCGGTGTTATGTTCCTTGATTTTGCATTCCTTATGCAGTTGGGGTTATGGGACCCCCTTGACGGTTCGCTTTGAATAAAACTCCTCCAGCAAGGCCCAATCTTGGTTTTGCAATTTCCTAACAACCTAAGCCTTTTCCCTTGGGTTCTACAGACCCGAGGGTCATCTTTATTTTAACCCCCCCCCCCCGGCCAGTGCTCCTCTGAGTGTTGGTCCGAACCGGGCAACTTGTGGGGAAACTTGAGGGTTGGTTTTACGTGTAGCTTGACCTATCCGGTGTGCCCTGAGAACGAGATATGTGCTGCTCCTATCGGGATTTGCCAGCACAATCGGGCGGTCTTGCTGGTCTTGTTTTACCATTGTCGAAATGTCGTGTAACCGGGATTCTGAGACTGGTCGGGTCTTTCCAGGAGAAGGAATATCCTTCGTTGATCATGAGAGCTTGTGATGGGCTAAGTTGGGACACCCATGTAGGGTATAAACTTTCGAGAGCCGTGCCTGCAGTTATGTGGCAGATGGGAATTTGTTAATATCCGGTTGTAGAGAACTTGACACTTGACTTATTTAAAATGCATCAACCGTGTGTGTAGCTGTGATGGTCTCTTTTCGGCAGAGTCCGGGAAGTGAACACGGTTTTCGGTTATGTTTCAACATAAGTAGTTTCAGGATCACTTCTAGCTTCATGACCGTTGCGTAGTTTCTCATCTTACTCTTATTTGCGTATGTTAGCCCCACAATTGCTTAGCACTTGCTGCAACTCCACCTCACTACCTCATCCTACCCATAAGCTTAAATAGTCTTGATCTTCGGGTTTTGAAATTGTTGAGTCCTCGTGACTCACAGATACTACCAAAATAGTTGCAGGTGCCGATGATATCAGTGCAGGTGATGCTACCGAACTCAAGTGGGAGCTCGACAAGGACCTTGGCCGTTACTACGTGTCTTTTCCGGATAATCAGTAGTGGTGCCCTGTTGGGACGATCGAGGATCTAGCAGTTGGGTTTATCTTCTTTTCTTTTAGATTTGTTCGTAGTCGGACTATGTGTGTACTCTGAATGATGTATGACTTATTTAAGTATTGTGTGAAGTGGTGATTGTAAGCCAACTCTCTTTATCATTTTTTTGTTCATTACATGGGATTGTGTGAAGATGACCCTTCTTGCGACAAAACCACAATGCGGTTATGCCTCTAAGTCGTGCCTCGACATGTGGGAGATATAGCCGCATCATGGGCATTACAAAGTGGTAGTACAACTGGGGGCAGCGGTAGTACCGCCCCAGTACTACATCCGGGCAGGAGGCCCAGTATTACCGCTCAAGCGGTAGTATCACTAGACAGAACGGTAGTACCGCTTGGAGTGGTAGTACCGTTCCCTCACGGCGGTAGTATCGCCGGCAGGGAGAAAGAACATCCCAAACAGAGAACAAATGGCTTATGAAGACTAGGGGTTAAAGCATAGGGAAAGGCTTGGGATAGAGACTCAAAAGAACATCACAAGGAAGAGATACTCCAAGTTCGAAAAAGACCAAGAAACCAAGAGCAACTTGGAGTAACTCAAAGCACAAACAACATCCTAAGGAAGCTACTCAAACAACCACCTTTCAAATGAGGGCGGTGGCCGAGGCCACCTATGTATGAGTCAATTGATATGGCGCCGTGAAGATTTTAACCTTGGGCCCATGATCAAGACTCGTCTTTGAAGCACAAGTACCATCAAAAATTGCTAATGTGAAAGAGTTGATCAATTTATGCATAATGGGGGGAGGGAGAGTTCATTGAGAGAACAACACTCCCCCTATGTCCATGCCTACACCTAAACAAGACATCACGATGAGTATGGTGGGTGTGCAAAGGTTCAAGCCACATTGCTCGAATCAATGATATCTAGCTCATGCCTTAACTCACGGAATCTTGCTTCATCCAAGGGCTTCGTGAGTATGTCTGCAAGGTTATCATGAGTGTTGACATAGTGGAGCTCGATCTCCCCTCGCCTAATATGATCTCGGATAAAGTAATACCGAATCTCAATATGCTTCGTCTTGAAGTGTTGCACCGGGTTGAGAGAGATCTTGATGGCACTTTCATTGTCACACCAAAGAGGCACCTTGTCACAAATGACACCGTAATCCTTTAAAGTTTTCCTCATCCAACGGAGTTGAGCACAACAACTACCGGCGACCACATACTCCGCTTCGGTGGATGAGAGAGACACACAACTTTGCTTCTCAAAAGACCAACTCACCAAAGAGCAACCAAGAAATTGGCACCCTCCGAAAGTTGACTTCCTATCCACTTTGTCTCCCGCCCAATCCGAGTCCGAAAAGCCCACAAGGTAGAAATTTGCTCCTCTTGGGTACCATAAGCCAAAGTTTGAGGTATGAGCCAAATATCAAAAGATTCACTTGACCGCCACATAGTGGCTTTTCCTTAGGTGCGGCTTGAAACCGTGCACAAATTCCCACACTCAACATGATATCCGGTCTAAATGCACAAAGGTAAAGCAAGGAGCCAATCATGAAGCGATACACCTTTTGATCCACCACTTTACCATTGGGATCTATGTCAAGTTGGCATTTGACGGGCATTAGAGTGGAAGCCGGCTTGATATCACTTAGCTTGAATCTCTTGAGCATGTCTTGAGTATATTTGGCTTGGTCGATGAAGGTTCCTTCTCTTCTTTGCTTGATTTCAAACCTGGGAAAGAACTTCAACTCTCCCATCATGGACATCTTGAAATTCGAGGTCATGAGAGCGGCAAATTCCTCATTTAAAGCTTTGTTAGGAGACCAAAGATAATATCATCAACATATAGTTGGCATACAAACAACTCCCCTTTGACCTTCTTAGTAAAAAGAGTGGACTTGATTTTCCCAATTTAAAACCCACGATCTTGCAACAACTCGGTAAGGTGCTCATACCACGCATGTGGGGCTTGTTTAAGGCCATATAGTGCCTTATTGAGTTGGTACACATGATCGGGGAAATAGGGATCCTCGAACCCCGCGGGTTGTTTGACATACACCAACTCATTAATAGGACCCTGAAGAAAAGCACTCTTCACATCCATTTGTTGCAACTTGAAGTTATGATGAGAGGCATAAGAAATCAACAAACGAATAGATTCAAGGCGAGCAACGGGAGAAAAGGTTTCACCGTAGTCGATACCCTCGACTTGGGAGTAGCCTTGTGCTACCAACTGAGCCTTGTTGCGAACAATAATTCTATGAGCATCTTGCTTGTTCTTGAATAAACACTTGGTTCAAATGACATTATGGTTCCCCGTTGACCTTGGCACCAATCTCCACACCTTGTTGTGCTCGAAGTTGTTGAGTTCTTCATGCATGGCATTAAGCCAATCCGGATCCTCGAGCGCCTCATAGACCTTTTGGGGTTCAACACAAGAAACAAACGTGCGATGTTCACAATAGTTCGCTAATTGTCTATGAGTGCTTACCCCCTTTCTTAAGCTTCCAAGCACATTCGTCATGATATGATCTTTGGTAGTGAGCTTGGATACAATCTTGGCGGCACAACGCTCTAAATCCTCCTCAGGAGAGAGTTGAGGAGCGGAATCTTGACCATCTTGAGCGTCGTCTTGAGCCTATTCTTGATCTTGAGCTTGTTCTTGATCCTGAACTTGCTTGGTGGTGAGAACTTGACCTTGGGCATCACTTGGTGGTCCACCACCAACTTGAGGTTGATCTTGCCCTTGATCTTGTTCATTTTGTTGAGGGCCTTCACTTTGTTCTTCGAAAGCATGTGGGTCTTGGGTTGGTGATGGTTCCACTTGAGTGGAAGATTGTCCTTCTCCTTCGGCCACAAGGGGTTCCTCAATGGCTTGGGGAGGAATTTCATAACCTACATCACAAGTACCACTTTGCTTCACTTGGGAGCCATTATTCTCATCAAACTCCACATTACACGTCTCCTCAATAAGTCATGTGGACTTACTGAAGACACGGTAAGCATGAGAGTTTGTAGCATAACCAACAAATATGCACTCGTGAGCTCTAGCCTCAAATTTAGACAAACGAACACCTTTCTTGAGAAGACCGTTCTGATACCGTGGCCCTCTTGTGGAGCAAGACTCTTAAAGTAGCCTTTGTTGGGCATGTCGAGAACGGTCTTTATGTGATTAACTTTTCGGAGCGACCCACTAAGACCACGACATGCCTAATGGATAAAGTTGGCGTGGGATGGCTTTGGCATAGCCATTTAGCCCATGCCAATATGAGATCTTTGCAAATTCTTATCAAGGGGGACCATTTCCGTGGACTAACAAATGTTAGTTTTGCCAAAGATCGTTCTTGCAGTGCTTGTATCGAAGGAAAGCTACATGAGAAGGCTCACCCTCCCACTACTATCATCTACTCGAAGAGGCCATTGGAGCTCCTTCACTTGGATCTCTTTGGACCTCCATCCTTTGATAGTCTTGGGGATAGAAAGTATTGCTTGGTGATTGTGGATGATTATTGAAGATACACTTGGGGTATATTTCTTCAAAAGGAAGAGTGAGACCCAACAAACCATCATCGACTTTGCAAATGAAGCTTAACGCCAACACAATGCAAAGATCTTGATGATAAAAAGTGACAACGGCACCGAGTTCAAGAACTACACCTTGGATGAGTTTCTTAGTTATGAGGGGATCAATCATCAATATTCCTCACCTTACACCCCTCAACCAAATGTTGTAGTGGAGAGGAAGAACCGGACATTGATGGATGCGACAAGGACCATGATGGCGGAGTTCAAGTCTCCATACAAATTTTGGGCCGAAGCCATCAACACCGCGTGTCATGCATTAGGTTTGAGCGTTGAATGCTTGCGCTTCCCATGTAAATGGAAACAACATGTTGCCATGCTTCCTTGGCCACGGTGAAAGGTCAGAGATGCTCAATATCTTCGGGGGGGGGGATGGCCTCTTGGAGAATGCAAAGAGCCGACTCATTGAATTGATGATCCGCGGCTTCTCTAGGAGTGAGGTTGCTTCGGTCATGCGGGTAGAAACCTTGCTCAATAATTCTCCAAAGGTTAGTAGAACTATGATTTAAATGTCGTTTAAAGCGATAGACCCAAGAGGCAAAATCCTTATTTTTCACAAGCTTAGGAGGAGGACCAACATGGTTCAAATGAGTGGAGGGAATGGGTCCTCCATAAGTAAGGGGTGGTTCAACATGGGATAAGATGCCGTTTCCACTTCTACCACTAGACAAAGGAACTTTATCACTAGTAGCTTCCCCCTTGTCGGAGTTAGCATCCGTCAACTTGTTAGTGGGATCAACCACTTCCAACAGTGTGGTGGACAATTTAAGACCATCAAGAAAGTTCTTAAGCATGCCTTTGACCTCGGCCGTCATGGAGGTTTTAAATGTGTCCAAGGCCACATTGAACTCCTCACGAGAGACCAGGGTTCCCCCATCGGCCGTAGACAGGGACGAAATCACACCAGGGTGCTCCTCCCCACCGTCTACGGTGTCAACCATACTCTTCGGACGACGAAGTCCTTAATAAAGAGACGAGGCTTTAATACCAATTGAAAGGATCAATAAGTTGACTAGAGGGGGTGAATAGGCAACTAAATTTTTTTAGATTTTCTTTACCAATTTAAACTTTGCATCAAAGTAGGTTGTCTAGATATGCAAGTAGGTGAGCAACATATATGATGCAACAACAACAAGGACACAAGCTAGCAAGGGATACAATACAATGTAAGCTTGCACAAGTAAAGGTAAGAGATAACCAAGAGTGGAACCGGTGGAGACAAGGATGTTTTACCGAAGTTCCTTCCCTTTTAGAGGAAGTACGTCTCCGTTGGAGCGGTGTGGAGGCACAATGCTCCCCAAGAAGCCACTAGGGCCATCGTATTCTCCTCACGCCCTCACACAATGTGAGATGCCGTGATTCCACTATTGGTGCCCTTGGAGGCTGCGACCAAACCTTTACAAACAAGGTTGGGGCAATCTGCACAACTAAATTGGATGCTCCCAACGACACCACGAAGCTTCACCACAATGGAATATGGCTCCACGGTGACCTCAACCATCTAGGGTGCTCAAAGACCCAATAGTAACAAGATCCGCAAGGGATTAGTGGGGGGAATCAAATTTCTCTTGGTGGAAGTGTAGATCGGGGCCTTCTCAACCAATCCCTAGAGAATCAACAAGTTTGATTGGCTAGGGAGAGAGATCGGGCGAAAATGGAGCTTTGAGCAAGAATGGAGCTTGGAAGGGAAGAGGTCAACCTAAGAAGAAAGAAGACCCCCCCCCTTATATAGGGGAGAAAAAATCCAACCGTGTTCTTCCAACCCGCATCTAAGCGGTACTACCGCTCCTAGGAGCGGTACTACCTCTTAGGCAGTACAACTCCGCACAAGCCTAAGACTACACATAGTGTAGCTACGGTAGTGCCGCTGGAGTGGTACTACCGCTGACCCAAGCGGTAGTACCACTTTGGGTCTTAGTCCTGGAGAGAAAGCGGTAGTAGAGAGTGCCACGGGCGGCAGTACCGTGCCAAGCGGTACTACCGTCCTAGTGCCGCTCTACTTCCGCTTGAGGCAAAGCGGGAACAGAACCTTGCACAAGAGAACACCCCGCAAGCGGTAGTGGAGGCGGTGGTACGGGTTGTAGACCGCCGAAGTGGTACTACCTCCCTACTACCATGAGTGAAAAATAGGCAACCGAAAGTTGCATTCTCGGGGGAAGCCCTAAGAGGTAGTACCACGGAAGTACCTGCGGTACTACCACATAAGCGGTGCTACCGTAGGCACGGGCGGTACTACCGCTGGCAAGAAGCTGAAAACACCACAGAAAACATAGGAACGACTCCGACGATGGGAAGGAGGCAGTGGGTGCATATGGGGTTGTGTACGTGTTGATTCCACCCATACCTTTCCGAAGCGGACCCCCTCTTAATAGGATGGCTCTCCTACGACTCAAATCCACCGAAAAGTGTAAGAACCCGGAATTAACTTCCAGACCCTCCTCTGTATATTTGTCAACCCCAGGATCATTGTTGACAACACAGTGAAATGATATCATTGCACAATACATAAAAGGTAGTACAATTTTAAATATATCTTGCCACAAGGCATACCTAGATAAATGTCTCATGACACTTATTACATTCAGCAAAACAACGGAAAGTACAATGTGTAGCGACTCCATCTCAGCCACAAGCAGTCGATGTAGTCCATGTGACCTCACTCCTATGGATCTCCATAGTTGTCATAGTCATCACCTTCATCTTCATGGGGCTCTGTTGTTCAACAAAATTATTGCCATGAGTACATTACGTACTCAACATACCTCATTCGAAGAAGGCCCTAACAGCTACATGTGGCTTCAAAGGAAGGTTATAAGCTCATTTGCATAAAGGTAATATTGTTTGACAAATAAAGTAGTTGGATAAAAGCAGTTTTAGATGAAAACGTGTTTTATTTCCAGAACAACTTTCATCAAGTGAGTATCCTCGATCAACTCACGTCCTTCATAGGTTTCAAGCATAGGAGCAAAGAGGGAATAAGCAAGACAGGTTCTGCACGTCAAGAAAGATTCATGTGTTGTCCATGACCGTGGACACGGCTATTCGAATAGTTTTACACTCTACAGAGGATGTACACTTTACCCACACGACACAATCTCGTCTTGATGCCACCAGTGGCCGCTGGTATAGTACACCATTTGGTATACCGGCAGGGAGATTGTGACGAGGTCTTTGGACTAGATCCCCCAAAGATGTGACATGCCCACCGGGTCTGGCGCACGGAACTGAGAGTACGTCCTCAAACCGGTCCCCCCATCTGTGCCGAGGATACTCCTCGCGAGGCAGCTATCCCATCTGCGGTACGGCGACATCGACACCTAAGGTTGACTAGCTTACTTGACCAAGCCAGTGCCCATATAGCATGTGGTTGTACTGTTATCACAATCTTCAAGTCCAAGACTTATTAGGCCTTAAGCGGCACGGACGATTGATTGCCCCCTTCAACTCGTGAAGGGCAGCCAATAGCTCCTTCAATCCTTGATTCAGCCGTCGCCCGCGCCAGTATTCAGATGGTAAGTTTCACCCAGAGTAGAAGAGGATAGAGAAGGTCAACAAGGGCCAACTGGCCTAGCTCAGTGATAAGTTTCAACTGTCAATGACTCAGAGGTCATTCAACAAAGCACCTATAGGGTGATAAGCATGGCTAAGCATTTCTACTCTACCAGAATACTATAATTCTACTCAGGTGTCAAGTGAATGGGCGACAAGCGGATCAAGGTAATGTGTCAATTGACACGCTAGCTACGAGAATTAAAATATCATGCATAATAGTAACAATAAAACTCAATGCAATTTTGTAAACCATAGGATAAGTATGATCAAAGAAGGAGGCATGCCTTCGTTGTTGAGTCCTTCTTCGGTAACCTGTTTCTGTCCGTGTCCAACATCATCATCACTCCCTACTTGTCGTAACGATAGCAAAGGAAAATCAATTAAATACCAAAGCAATAAATTCCAAATAACATCCAAAACAATAGTAAGAGTGGATGGATAGCAAGATTTTGATCAGATGGTGATTCCAAAAGGAGATAGCGTGATAGGTAGGTAAGATAAAGGATTCAATGAAGTGACATGGTTTAGCTTGACACAGATAAGGAAGGCTTGGCGATCAAGACTAACATTCTAATACGAACTATGGTACTAACCACTAGTGGTGCCCACTACACATCTGAACTAAATAGGAAACTACCATATAACAAACACAATGACATCAACACACATGGAATGGAACCGATGTATGCATTTTAACAACACAATCACAACATGACATGATAATGGTAAAAGGTAACAACAAATAAATAACTCCAAACAAGTGTTCTATACGACAATCAAAGCAACATTATAAAATATACTAGTTAAACAAGCAAAACATCATTCAACAACATGTGAATTGATCTAGTCTAACTCTAAAACATTATTAAAATAAAATAGGATCAACTCTATTATAACAAACCAATTCATTTTTCAAACAATTAACAAGGAACTACCAGACATGGAACAAAAGAGTGAACTACTATCCAGACATGATATGGTTAAGAGCAATAATCAACCACAAATAAATACTTGGACGAATCCAAATATTCATAATGGTTAACAACAACCAAAGTATAAACATCAAACGTAATAACTATAGCGAGCATAGCTATAACAAGAGCCAATCCAATACTATGGTCAAAACTAACTAAATAAATAAATCAAGACACATCTTCACACATGGCATGTGAGTATAGAATCACTAGAGGTCTCAACGAATTACACATGCATCACACACACGAGTGATCATGATAAGATACTGAACTAGGACACTCCTTATAATAAAGGAAACAACTAATATCCAAATGACCTCTAGCAAAAAGATTACCACAACATGATTAACAACAAAGCAACAATGTGCACTAAGCATATGAGAAAGACACAACTCAACTATTGAAAGGTAAACTATCCTAATCATGTGATGAGCTAATGTAACATGTGCCAAACACTCATAATGCTATCATGAGATAAGTCAAACTTATATAAGGAACACAAGGGTCTATGTACTAAATTATTGCACATGAAACATAATAAGAAATGAAAGATAACTTGCATTAATGATGTATAGATATACAATAATGCAACAACTAGATACAAATATATAATGCTAAGTATGAATGATCATCACATGAGATGCCAATGTATGATACCAATAGAATACAACTCATAACAATGAGATAACTTAGTTGATATCAACTAACATGAATATCAAGAATGGTAACAACACACAAGCTTACATACTTGTTATGTCATATAAGCATATAGATATACCATACTAAACATCTAGGCAAGTCAGAGAACTAGATCATGACATCAAGCAATGTACTATACTAGCATGAATAAAAAAATGACATTCACTTCTATTTGTTACAATCTATAGTAGCAAAGACATAAGATACACCACTAGGCATGATCTAATACATGAATTGCTATAGACATGCTATACAACCTAGTTATACAATCACAACATTGTATCATGGTATTGATCAACTAAGAAGGGATCCTTCTTAATTAAAATATATGAAACCATAAACTACTAACATGTATCTACTAAGCAAAGGGAAACCACATGCGCGATCATAAAGTATAAACTAGCAATGATATAACACATGCATGGAAAAAATTCAATAAAGAATGCATTCTACTTTAAGAAATTCCAAACATGGCATGGTAATAGACTAAGGAAACATAAACACACATTATAGTTGCCACGATGTAAGAAACTAAGTTATATGCCACGGGAATAAATTGTAAATATGAGAATACAAATTCGACCATGACATAAATCATCAAACCATGCAATCTTGCATGTCTACAAAATAAGAGGAACCACTAGGCAACCATGAGCTATGCAACAACTACCATATACTAGTTCCCAATAGTAAACCATTTCATTTGACATCTAGCATTCTGAAACTATGCAACAATAAGTACAATAAAATATATAAACATCTGTGGTAGACATGAAAATGATTTCGAACAAATAAAACAACATGTGACACCATACAAACTATCACTATGGGAAACAGCTAATTTGCCGTCAGGGGGCATCTTTGCCGTCAGCTTTTCGTCGGGCAGACGGCAAAGAAAGGGTTTGCTGTCATTAGAAGACGACAAAGAAAAACTGACGGCAGAATAAACTTTGCCGTCTGCAGAGAAAAACACAGACGGAAAAGAGCTCACTTTGCCGTGTGCAATAAAAATCAAAGATGGCAAAGAACCTTTGCCGTATGTGTTTGTTTTGGCAGACGGCAAAGTGAGCTCTTTGCCGTCTGTATTTTGTTTCGCAGACGGCAAAGAAGAAGCACACCACGCGGATCGATCACATGGATCGATGACTTGGCAACATCCTAGACGCATATCCCACCCACTCTGAGCCATCGGACGCACACTCCCACTGATAGCCACGACGCACGTGCCCCCATGCACACCCCACCCACGAAGCCATGACCGTACCTGCCCCACGCCCCCACCCACGAGCCACGATTCCTAGTCCCATCTCCTTCTCCCCCGTGCTCCCTCCTCTCTCCATCTCGCACGCTCTCTCCTGCTCCCTCATCCCTCCTCCCTCGAGCGGCCACACGCCGCCGGCCAATGCCCGCCCGTGAGAAGCCGCACACTAAGCCCAGCGCCCGTCCGTTCCTCAGGAGCCACACACTGCGGCCGACGCTTGCGAGCCCGTCCGGCCGTCCGCTGCGGCGCCCAGCATCCTTCCTTCCGCCCGTCCGTCTGCCACCTCGCCAGCGCCGTGTGCAGCTCCACCTCGCGAGCTCATCCTCACCCGTCGGCCGTCCGCACCCCAGCTCCTCTGCCCGCACACCCGAGCCCGTCCGGTGTCCACACCCCGAGCTCCGCTGCTAGAGCAGCCGGGAGCTCCGCCTTGCGAGGTTCGTCGATCGAGCGCCGCCCATTCCCGACCACCCTGGTGTGCCTCCTCGCGGCATCGGAGCGAGTCAGCTCCCAAGCGCGGCTGGGCCAGAGCGGCGCGGCTCAGTAGCGCCGTCGCCGGCGGTCGAGCACTGCCCATCCACGACTTCCCTCCGTGCCTCCTCGCGGCACCGGAGCGAGTCAGCTCCTGAGCGCGGCTGGGCCAGAGTGGCGCGGCTGAGCAGGGCCGGACGACGGCGCAGCGAGCGGAGCACGGCGGACCGGTGCAGTGAGCGTCAGGGCTGGGCGGCGGGGCGAACAGAGCACTACAGTGGAGACGAAGGACCCGATTGATTTTTACTTTTACTTTTTAGGGTCCTTTGTGTTAATTTTCAGGACTATTCTGTAACATTAGTTTTTTCAGATCATGTTTGCATTTTGTACTGGACTAACATTGAATGAAAGGCAATAAACACGGCTGGGCCTTTCCCTGTTAAAAAAGAAGAGAAAATGTAGGCAGTGCACTGCATGCGTTGGCCGCATCCCTGGGATGTTGTGTTTTTTTTAAAAAAAATTGACCCCTTTCTTTGCCATATGTGATATATGAGGCTGGCGGCAAATGTGCGAATAGCTGACGGCAAAGATGTAGTCTGGCTGACGGCAAAAGTACTTTTCTTTGCCATATGTGGTTTATCAGGCTGACAGCGAAGCAGATTTGGCTGACAGCAAAGTCTTTGCCGTATGTCCGATGAAAAGCTGACGGCAAAGTATTCTTTGCTGACTTATCTTTGCCGTCTGAGTTTGCCGTCTGCTTCGTGACGGCAAAGTCTTTGTCATCTGGATTTAGGTCTTTGCCGTCTGTAATCCACAGACGGCAAATTACTTGTTTCCTGTAGT
Source organism: Triticum aestivum (assembly GCF_018294505.1). Lineage (NCBI taxonomy): Eukaryota > Viridiplantae > Streptophyta > Magnoliopsida > Poales > Poaceae > Triticum > Triticum aestivum. Next base: position 381,969,131 of record NC_057797.1, read on the forward strand.
GTATAAGGAATGATTAAAAGAAATCCTTACAATAAATCTAGACAATCACACCTAACTCCTACAATTATGGAATGATTAGGAGTGACTCCTAGGCATGTCATGACCATATAAAAATATCAAATCAACACAAAAGTTCACCGATCGACTACTAAACATGATAACAAATCACAAGGACTAATATGAAACAAAAGCATAACACACTACTGCGATTAGGCATGAAATATGTACATGAAACCATACAAAACTATATTAAAATCTATAGACATGTCTAACACAAGACAATAACAATAGGAAAAAATATTATCAACTTGTGACAACAAAAGCTATAATCGATAAACAAATAAATCTAACAAATCATTTGTCACACTCAAAAATTATGAGGCCAATAGGATACACACCTAGGCATATCGCGAACATATGAACAATAACATATTAATACAAAAATTAACTGATGAACAAATCCCATTCAATCTTGGGCAAGAACAACTATAACAAAAATTTATACTAAACTCTTATTGATGAAACTAGCGATCTACCTCCACCATGGGTTACTATGGGCCTGAGAAACAAATCATATGTTGAACACAAGATCATCAGAGAAACTAAAAGGTACGCAGACATGTTGATGGAATCCGTTCATGCATCAGCGCAAGCAACGACATAGATGAGTCGAATGATGATGTCTACGAGATAGAGTAGATGATGATGATGTAACGCCCTCGATGCGGCTATATCTCCTACGTGTCGAAGCACGACTTAGAGGCATAACCGCATTGAAAGCAATGTCGCAAGTAAGGTAATCTTCACAACATCCCATGTAATACATAATAAGGGGAAAGGAACATAGTTGGCTTACACTCGCCACATCACACAAAGTATATAAATAGCATTACATCATCCAATACACTCATGGTCCGACTACTGTACCAAAATAAAAGATCAACCCAACATGCGACACGGTCCCGATCGCCCCAACTGGTCACCACTACTGATCATCAGGGAAAGACACATAGTAACAGCGTGAGTCTTCATCGAACTCCCACTTGAGCTCAAGCGCATCATCTGGAACGGAGTCATCGGGCCCTGCATCTGGTTTGGAAGTAATCTGTGAGCCACGGGGACTCAGCAATCTCGCACCCTCGCGATCAAGACTATTTAAGCTTATAGGTAAAGGCAAGGTAATATGTGGAGCTGCAGCAAGCGACTAGCATATGTGGTGGCTAACCTATTCGCAAATGAGAGCGAGAAGAGAAGGCAATGCACGAACGAATAACTAGTGAACAACCTGCGCGAACATTACTCCAACACCGTGTTCGCTTCCCGGACTCCGCCGAGAAGAGACCATCATGGTAACACACTCAGTTGATTCATTTTAATTAAGTTAAGGTTCAAGTTATCTACAACCGGATATTAACAAATTCCCATCTGCCCATAACCGCGGGCACGGCTTTCGAAAGTTCAAATCCCTGCAGGGGAGTCCCAACTTAGCCCATGAAAAGCTCTCATGGTCAACGAAGGATATACCTTCTAGCGGGAAGACCCGATCAGACTCGGAATCCCGGTTACAAGACATTTCGACAAGTTAAAACAAACCCAGCAACACCGCCCGAGTGTGCCGACAAATCCCGATAGGAGCTGCACATATCTCGTTCTCAGGGCACACTCAGATGAGACTAGCTACGAGTAAAACCAAATCTCAAGTTGCCCCGTGGTGGCCCCGTAGGCAGCTCAGTCGGACCAACACTCAGAGGAGCACTGGCCCAGGGGGGGTTTAAATAAGGTGACCCTCGGGCTCCGGAAACCCAAGGGAAAAAGAGGCTAGGCGGCGAATGGTAAAACCAAGGTTGGGCATTGCTGGAAGAGTTTTATTCAAGGCGAACTGTCAAGGGGTTCCCATTATTACCCAACCGCGTAAGGAACGCAAAATCCGGGAACATAACACCGATATGACGGAAACTAGGGCGGCAAGAGTGGAACAAAACGCTAGGCAAAAGGCCAAGCCTTCCACCCTTTACCAAGTGTATAGATGCATTAAGATAACAAGATAATATAGTGATATCCCAACAAGTAAATAATGTTCCAACAAGGAACGGCCTCCAATCTTCACCTGCAACTAGCAACACTATAAGAGGGGCCGAGCAAAGCGGTAACATAGCCAATCAAGGGTTTGCTAGGACGAGGTGGGTTAGAGGTTTGACATGGCAATTTGGGAGGCATGATAGGCAAGTGGTAGGCATCGTAGCATAGGCATAGCAAAAGAGCGAGCATCTAGCAAAGCAAAGATAGAAGTGATTTCGAGGGTATGATCATCTTGCCTGCAAAGTTGTCAGAGTTGACTGGATCCTCGAAAGCAAACTCAACGAGCTCCTCGTTAGCAAACTCGTCTCCCGGCTCTACCCAAACAAGACAAACAAGCAAAAGGAATGCAATCAACCACGTGCAAAGCTCAAACAACATGATGCAAATATGGTATGCTATGCGGGATGCGATATGGGATGCATATGCAAGATTTGACAAGGAATGATTGAATCTGGCCTCAACTTGGAAATCCAAGTGTGCCACTGGAAAGGTGAGGTGATTTCGCTTGAAAACAATATAAAGAACACCAGAATCGGAGACACGGTTTGGAAATGGCAAGCAAAACAAATATGGCACCGGTCTGCGATAAATAGCAAGTAGCCATCTAAATGTATCAAGATAAATATGCTACAGCACTCAAACAAGACAACAAAATACATGGCAGGGATCCACTCATGATGCTTAACAAAATATGAACGCTGAGATGCGGACAATTCATCCATTAACAGGTTCAAACAAGCATGGCAAAAGTGCAATTGGTAAACAGATTTCAGACTTAGTGAAATTAACACTAGTCTGGAATTTCAGATCAGGTAGCACACTTTGGAGCATGAAAACTACATGCTACAGGAACTTAAAATGGAAAAGTAAAGCATGGCATGGAGCTACTCAAGGATCTTAACAAAAGTCCCTTAGTGACCTTGAGCCAAAAGGGATCAGAAAATACAATTGCAAGCATGTGAACATGGCAAAAACATAATTAGATCTCAGACTTAGAGAAAAACTGGAGCATGCAAATCAGATATCAAGTAGGCATGTTCACGAGCTCGATGCACTCACTACAGAGCAAGGCATGACAATCTAAGCATACCCCCATCAAGAATACACATTGTATAAGCTAGACATGGCAAGAACAACAACATAGAATGCCCGTATCAACAACAACATCCTCGGCAAAATTGCTAACAAGTAAACAATCTGCCCAGATTCACGAAATGACAAAAGTAGAGCTCGATTGACTCAAGCTAGGTTGCTCCATAATTGCAAACAAAGACATGGATGTTTAGAGCACCATGAGATTAACAAAACATCCTTACTGGTCATCCTCAAAAGAGGCACGGATCACTAGGAAACAACATGAACATATGGCATATTGATAAGAACAGCTCAAGGACTTGGTGGAAATGCTAAGTCCCTGAAATCAACATTAACGAATGCACCACTTTGCAAGCTTGTGCTAGTCACCACACATATCACAAAAATACATGGATAGCACCTATGGAAAGATGGAAAAGCATATAACAAAACACATGTAGAGCATATCATGCACACAATAATCATGGCAAAAATGACAAATAGCTATTTGGAACAGCAGATCTGACAATTAACTCAAATAGCACTCTTCCAACAGCATTTCGGGCATCAAGGCAAGATCGAATGAAAATGATGCAATGAGATGAAATGATGTGCTCTCTCGGACGAACATTTTGATATGCTACACGTCCAAAACGAAGCTACGGTTGCAGAGATATAGCATGATGAAAAACACAAATTATTAGGGCTACGGGAGGAAAGTCAACCATCTCAGATCTAGATCTGAGAACACTGTTCACGCGCGGACTTCGAGGTTCGTCAGGGAGCTCGCTGGAGTTCTTCGTGGAGGTGGCCGAAGCTCGCCGGCTTGCCGGAGAGGGAGGAGGAAGCCGAGGCGGCGGTGCTCGGTTGCCGGAGCGTGGCGGCGTCGGCCGGCGGGAGCGGCGCGGCGGGGCGGAGGGACGAGCTGCCGGAGCTCGGGCACCGAACCTCGCCGGAGTTGGGCGGCGTGGCGAAGGTACGAGCTGCGGGGCGGCGGCACGAGGTAGGAGACGGGCGGCGGGGCGCGGGATGCCTCCGGCCCGGGCGCGGCGAAGGAGAGGGCCGGCCTTGGGCCCGGCGGGCCTCAGCGGGAGTGGCGGCGATGTGGGGCGTTGCTTCCACGCGGCGCGCCCCGGTTGGCCGGAGATGGCGCGGCGGACGCTGTCCGGGCGGGCCGGACGTGTCCGGTGTGGCGAGGAGCGGGGAAAAAATAGGGTTTCAGGGAAGAAGGAGACGTGAATTTCGGAGGGGGCTATTTATAGGCATAGAAGGAGCTAGGGGAGTCCAAATGGGGTGCGGTTTTCGGCCACGCGATCGTGATCGAACTCTCTAGATGATGGAGAGGTTTTTGGTGGTTTTTGGGCCAAAATGGAGGGGTGTTGGGCTGCAACACACACGAGGCCTTTTCGGTCCCTCGGTTAACCGTTGGAGCATCAAACGAAGTCCAAATGGTACGAAACTTGACAGGCGGTCTACCGGTAGTAAAACAAGGCCGCTTGGCAAGTCTCGGTCCAATCCAGAAATGTTTAATCCCCACACACGAAAAGAAGGTAGAAATGGCCACCGGAGGAGATAGGAGCGCCGGAATGCAAAACGGACAACGGGGAAAATGCTCGGATGCATGAGACGAACACGTCTACAAATGCAATGCACATGATGACATGATATGAGATGCATGACAACGGCAAAAACACACGGAGATAAAAACTCGAACCCGAGAAAATAAAATAACTTAGCGCCGGAAACGACATGAGTTGGAGTACATATTAGGTAAATTACATCCGGGGTGTTACAGATGAGTACACATGCAAAAGGAATTTGCACCTCATTTGGACTCTTCTAGCTCCCTCTACCTATAAATATGTGATCCCCTCCGAAAATCCCGCAGTCCAAACCCTAGATCAAACTCCCTCATCGCCGCCGGACATTTCTTCCCGCGTTGGACATGTCCGCTCGCCGCCGGCCAGCTCACCGCAGCCAATCAAGACTTGCCACGTCGCCCCGCCGCCGCCCTCGTCCACTCCTCGCGCGCCACCTGGCCTCCTGCCTCCTTCCCGCCGCCATGGCCCGCCGGGCCCAGGCGCGGCCCGCCGAGGCCCGCGCGCCGCCCGAGCCGTCCTCGCGCGTTGCTGTGCACCGACCGCTCCACCGTGGCTCCACGCGCCGCCCGCATCCCCGCGCGGCCGAGCAACCCGCCGGACCCGGCCGCGCCGGTGTCTCCCTCGCCTGGCCGGGGCTCGCCGCCGTCCTCCGGCCACCACCGCCGCCTCGGTTTCGCCGCCGCCGTGCACCGCCTCGACTTCCGCGCGGCGCCACCGGAGCCGTCCCCGCCTCCCCGCTCCTCTCCGGCCATCTCCTTCCACTCCGGCCGCCGTCCCCGTCGTCTCCGGCGAGATCCGCCGTCCTCGTCACCCGCGTTAACCGGGACCAGATCCACCACACCCTCCATCCAAACGCCGCGTCCACATCCCGGATATCCTCATCCCGCATTGACTTTCTCGGATAGGTTAAATTTCACTAGGTCCCCGAGTTTTCCATGTTTCAAATGCCCATGTTCATCGCATCATAACTTTGCATCCGTAGATCCAATTTGCGCATATAGCATATCAAAATGTTCGTCTCAGAGAGCATATCATTTCATCTCATTGCATCATTTTCATTTGAGTTCATCTTGATGCCCGAAATACTGTCGGAAAAGTGCTACTTGAGATAATTGTCAGATCTGCTACTCCATTTAGATATTTGTCATTTTTTGCCATGATTATTGTGTGCATGTTATGCCCATGAGCTCTACATATGTTTTGTTATACACTTTGCCATCTTTTCAGAGGTGCCATCCATGTATTCTTGTGATGTGTGTGGTGACTAGCACAAGCTTGCCAAGTGAGGCACTTGGTAATGCTGATTTCAGGGACTTAGCATTTCCACTAAGTCCTTGAGCTGTTTATCTCATATTGCCATATGTTCATGTTGTTTCCTAGTGATCCGTGCCTCTTTTGAGGATGATCAGTATGGATGTTTTGTTAATTTTGTAGTGCTCTATCCATCCATGTCTTTGTTTGCAATTATGGAGCACCCTAGCTTGAGTCAATCGAGCTCTACTTTTGCTACTTCGTGAATCTGGGCAGATTGTCTACTTGTTAGCGATTTTGCCGAAGATGTTGTAGTTGATCCGTGCATGCTATGTTATTGTTCTTGCCATGTCTAGCTTGCATTTTGTGTATTCTTGATGGGTGTATGCTTAGATTGTCATGCCTTACTCTGTAGTGAGTGCATCGAGCTCGTAAACATGCCTACTTGATATCTATTTACAGCATGCTCCAGTTTTCACTAAGTCTGTGATCTGATTATGTTTTTGCCATGTTCACATGCTTGCAATTGTATTTTCTGATCCCTTTTGGCTCAAGGTCACTAAGGGACTTTTGTTAAGCTCTTTGAGTAGCTCCATGCCATGCTTTACTTTGCCATGTTCAGGTCTGGTAGCGTGTAGTTTGGTTGCTCCGAAGAGTGCTACCTGATCTGAAATTCCAGACAAGTGTTAATTTCACTAAGTCTGAAATCTGTTTACCATATGCATTTTTGCCATGCTTGTTTGAACCTGTTAATGGATGATTTGGCTGTAGCTCAGTGCTAGACTTTTGTTAAGCATCATGAATGGATCCCTGCCATGTATTTTGATGCCATGTTTGGGTGTTGTAGCATGTTCATCTTGTTGCATTTAGATGGCTACTTGCTGTAAATCGCGGAACGTGGTCATATTTGAATTGATCGCCATTTCCAAACCGTAACTCCGATTCCGGTGATCTTTATATCGTTTTCAAGCGATTTCATCTCTCCTTTCCAGTGGCACACTTGGATTTCCAAGTTGAGGCCAGGTTCTTTCATTCCTTGTCAAATCATGCATATGCATCGCATACCGCATCCCGCATATCATACCATGTTTATGTGGTGGTTGTTTACTATGTTGTGTGCTTCTTTCCGGTGTTTGCTTCTTCGGGTTGGTTCCGATAACGTCGCGTTTGTGAGGACCCGTTCGACTACGTCCATTTGTCTTATTCATGGACTCGTTCTTCTTCCTTGCGGGATCTCAGGCAAGATGATCATACCCTCGAAATCACTTCTATCTTTGCTTGCTTAGTTGCTCGCTCTTTTGCTATGCCTATGCTGCGATACCTACCACTTGCTTATCAGGCCACCCATATTGTTGAACCAAGCCTCTAACCCACCTTGTCCTAGCAAACCGTTGATTGGCTATGTTACCGCTTTGCTCGGCCCCTCTTATAGCGTTGTTAGTTGCAGGTGAAGATTGAAGTTTCGTTCCTTGTTGGAACATGTTTACTTGTTGGGATATCACTATATATCTTATTTAATTAATGCATCTATATACTTGGTAAAGGGTGGAAGGCTCGGCCTTATGCCTAGTGTTTTGTTCCACTCTTGCCGCCCTAGTTTCCGTCATATCGGTGTTATGTTCCCGGATTTTGCATTCCTTACGCGGTTGGGTAATAATAGGAACCCCTTGATAGTTCGCCTTGATTAAAGCTTTTCCAGCAATGCCCAACATTGGTTTTAACATTTGCCGCCTAGCCTTTTCTTTTCCCTTGGGGGTCGCGCACCCAAGGGTCATCATTATTTTACCCCCCCCCCGGGCCAGTGCTCCTCTGAGTGTTGGTCCAACCGAGCAATGTCCGGGGCTACCAGGGGCAACTCTGGGCTGGCCTACCCGACGTCTTGCTCATCCGGTGTGCCCTGAGAACGAGATATGTGCAGCTCCTATCGGGATTTTTCGGCACATCTGGGTGGTGTTGCTGGATTTGTTTTAACTTGTCGAAGTGTCTTGTTGTACCGGGATACCGAGTCTGATCGGAATGTCTCGGGAGGAGGTCTATTCCTTCGTTGACCGTGAGAGCTTGTCATGGGCTAAGTTGGGACACCCCTGCAGGCATTTGAACTTTCGAAAGCTGTGCCCGCGGTTATGGGTAGATGGGAATTTGTTAATGTCCGGTTGTAGATAACTTGAACCTTAACTTAATTAAAATGAGCCAACTGCGTGTGTAACCGTGATGGTCTCTTTCCGGCGGAGTCCGGGAAGCGAACACGGTGTTGGAGTTATGCTTGACGTAGGTTGTTTTAGGATCACTTCTTGATCATAGCTTTTCGACCGTGTTTTGCCTTCTCTTCTCGCTCTCATTTGCGTATGTTAGCCACCATATATGCTAGTCGCTTGCTGCAGCTCCACCTCATACCTTTTACCTTACCCTTAAGCTTAAATAGTCTTGATCGCGAGGGTGCGAGATTGCTGAGTCCCCGTGGCTCACAGATACTTCCAAAACCAGCTTGCAGGTGCCGGTGATGCCATTCCAGGTGACGCAACCAAGCTCAGGAGGAGCTCGATGAAGATCTTGTCCTTTATGTTGTTTCGTTCTAGTTGATCAGTAGTGGAGCCCAGTTGGGGTCGATCGGGGACCTTTGTCGCTTTTGGGGTTCTTCTTTTATTTTGGTTCCGTAGTCGGACCTTGTGTGTAACTGGATGATGTAATGCTATATTCATGTATTGTGTGAAGTGGCGATTGTAAGCCAACTATGTAACTTCTTCCCCTATTTTATTACATGGGTTGTGTGAAGATTACCTCACTTGCGACATTGCTTTCAATGCGGTTATGCCTCTAAGTCGTGCTTCGGCACGTGGGAGATATAGCCGCATCGAGGGCGTTACACATGACCTCCAGAACAGGATTACCGTATCAGTCTGGTGCGGATCTTACTCTGGTTGACCTACGAGGTTCGGTAGTAACTTGATCAGAAGTTTCATGATCATCATCATTAGCTTCCTCACTTCTGGTATAGGAATCACTGGAACTGATTTCAGTGATGAACTACTTTCCAATAAGGGAGAAGGTAGAATTACCTCGTCAAGTTATACTTTCCTCCCACTCACTTCTTTCGAGAGAAACTCATTCTCTAGAAAGGATCCATTCTTAGCAACGAATATCTTGCCTTCGATTCTGTGATAGAAGGTGTACCCAACAGCATCCTCTCGGTATCCTATGAAGACACATTTCTCCGATTTGGGTTCAAGCTTATCAGGTTGAAGCTTTTTCCCATAAGCATCGCAGCCCCAAACTTTAAAAAATGACAACTTGGGTTTCTTGCCGAACCATAGTTCATAAGGTGTCGTCTCAACGGATTTTGATGGTGCCCTATTTAACATGAATGCAGTCGTCTCTAAAGCATAACCCCAAAACGATAGCGGTAAAATCAGTGAGAGACATTATAGATCGCACCATATCTAATAAAGTGTGGCGTGAGTTGTGAAACTATTCCACATTGTTTCAAATGAAGTCCAAACTCATAACTCAAATATTCACCTCCATGATCATATCGTAGAAACTTGGTTTTCTTGTTACGATGATTTTCCACTTCACTATGAAATTCTTTGAACTTTTCAAATGTTTCAGACTTATGTTTCATTAAGTAGATATACCCATATCTGCTGAAATCATCTGTGAAGGTAAGAAAACCATATTCGCCGTGAACCTCAATGTTCATTGGACCACATACATCAGTATGTATGATTTTCAATAACTATGTTGCTCGCTCCATTGTTCCGGAGAACGTAGTTTTAGTCATCTTGCCCATGAGGCATGGTTCGCAAGTACCAAGTGATTCATAATCAAGTGATTCCAGAAGTCCATCAGAATGGAGTTTCTTCATGCGCTTTACACCAATATGACCCAAACGGCAGTGCCACAAATAAGTTGCATTATCGTTATCAACTTTGCATATTTTGGCTTCAATACTATGAACATGTGTATCACTACTATCAAGATTTAGTAAAAATAGACCACTCATCAAGAGTGCATGACCATAAAAGATATTACTCATATAAATAGAACAACCATTATTCTCTGATTTAAATGAATAACTGTCTCGCATCAAACAAGATCCAGATATAATGTTCATGCTCAATGCTAGCACCAAATAACAATTATTTAGGTCTAAAACTAATCCCGAAGGTAGATGTAGAGGTAGCGTGCCGACGGCGATCACATTGATTTTGGAACCATTTCCCATGCGCGTCGTCACCTCGTCCTTAGACAATCTTCGCTTAATCCGTAGCCCCTGTTTCGAGTTGCAAATATTAGCAATAGAACCAATATCAAATACCCAGGCGCTACTGCGAGCATTAGTAAGGTACACATCAATAACATGTATATCAAATATACCTTTCACTTTGCCATCCTTCTTCTCCGCCAAATACTTGGGGCAGTTCCACTTCCAGCAACCAGTCCATTTGCAGTAGAAGCACTCAGTTTCAGGCTTAGGTCCAGACTTGGGTTTCTTCACTTGAGAAGCAACTAGCTTGTTGTTCTCCTTGAAGTTCCCCTTCTGCCCTTTACCCTTTTTCATGAAACTAGTGGTCTTGTTGACCATTAACACTTGATGATCCTTCTTGATTTCTATCTCCACGGCCTTTAGCATTGCGAAGAGCTCGGGAATAGTCTTATCCATCCTTTGCATATTATAGTTCATCACGAAGCTCTTGTAGCTTGGTGGCAGTGATTGAAGAACTCTGTCAATGACACTATCATCATGAAGATTAACTCCCAGCTGAGTCAAGTGGTTGTGGTACCCAGACATTCTGAGTATATGTTCACTGACAGAACTATTCTCCTCCATTTTGTAGATGTAGAACTTATTGGAGACTTCATATCTCTCAATCCGGGCATTTGCTTGAAATATTAACTTCAACTCCTGGAACATCTCATATGCTCCATGACGTTCAAAACGTCATTGAAGTCCCAGTTCTAAGCCGTAAAGCATGGCACACTAAACTATCGAGTAGTCATCAGCTTTACTCTGCTAGGTGTTCATAACATCTGGTGTTGCTCCTGCAGCGGGTTTGTCACCTAGCGGTGCTTCTAGGACGTAATTCTTCTGTGCAGCAATGAGGATAATTGTCAAATTACGGACCAGTCCGTGTAGTTGCTACCATTATCTTTCAACTTAGCTTTCTCTAGGAACGCATTAAAATTCAACAGAACAACAGCACGGGCCATCTATATACAACAACATAGATATGCAAAATACTATCAGGTACTAAGCTCATGATAAATTAAAGTTCAATTAATCAAATTACTTAAGAACTCCCACTTAGATAGACATCTCTCTAATCATCTAAGTGATCACGTGATCCATATAAACTAAACCATGTTCGATCATCACGTGAGATGGAGTAGTTTTCAATGGTGAACATCACTATGTTGATCATATCTACTATATGATTCACGCTTGACCTTTTGGTCTCAGTGTTCTGAAGCCATATCTGCATATGCTAGGCTCGTCAAGTTTAACCCGAGTATTCTGCGTGTGCAAAACTGGCTTGCACCCGTTGTATGTGAACGTAGAGCTTATCACACCCGATCATCACGTGGTGTCTCGGCACGACGAACTGTAGCAATGGTGCATACTCAGGGAGAACACTTGTACCTTGAAATTTAGTGAGAGATCATCTTATAATGCTACCGCCGAACTAAGCAAAATAAGATGCATAAAGGATAAACATCACATGCAATCAATATAAGTGATATGATATGGCCATCATCATCTTGTGCCTTTGGTCTCCATCTTCAAAGCACCGTCATGATCACCATCATTACTGGCTTGACACCTTGATCTCCATCGAAGCATCATTGTCGTCTCGCCAACTATTTCTTCTACGACTATTGCTACCACTTAGTGATAAAGTAAAGAAATTACATGGCGATTGCATTTCATACAATAAAGCGACAGCCATATGGCTCCTGCCAGTTGCAAATAACTCTGTTACAAAACATGATTATCTCATACAACAATTTATATCTCATCACGTCTTGACCATATAACATCACAACATGCCCTACAAAAACAAGTTAGACGTCCTCTACTTTGTTGTTGCAAGTTTTACCTGGCTGCTATGGGCTTTATTGTATGAAATGCAATCGCCATGTAATTGCTTTACTTTATCACTAAGCGGTAGCGATAGTCGTAGAAGAAATAGTTGGCGAGACGACAACGATGCTTCGATGGAGATCAAGGTGTCAAGCCAGTAATGATGGTGATCATGACGGTGCTTTGAAGATGGAGACCAAAGGCACAAGATGATGATGGCCATATCATATCACATATTTTGTTTGCATGTGATGTTTATCCTTTATGCATCTTATTTTGCTTAGTACGGCGGTAGCATTGTAAGATGATCTCTCACTAAATTTCAAGGTATAAGTGTTCTACCTGACTATGCACCGTTGCTACAATTCGTCGTGCCGAGACACCACGTGATGATCGGGTACGGTGTGATAAGCTCTACATTCACATACAACGGGTGCAAGCCAGTTTTGCATGTGCAGAATACTCGGGTTAAACTTGACGAGCCTAGCATATGCAGATATGGCCTCGGAACACTGAGACCGAAAGGTCGAACGTGAATCATATAGTATATATGATCAACATAGTGATGTTCAGCATTGAAAGCTACTCGATCTCACGTGATGATCGGACATGGTTTAGTTGATATGGATCACGTGATCATTTAGATGCCACGAGGGATGTCTATCTAAGTGGGAGTTCTTAAGTAATATGATTAATTGAACTTAAATTTATCATGAAATTAGTCCTGATAGTATTTGCATATCTATGTTGTAGATCAATAGCTCCCGTATAGCTTCCCCGTTTTATTTATGATATGTTCGTAGAGAAAACAAAGTTGAAAGGTGATAGTAGTAATGATGCGGACTAGGTCCGTGATCTGAGCATGGGCCAAGAAAAATAGAGGAAATTTCATGGTGTGTTCCGCTTACATAATTATAATAAAAACTAAACTTAGCATTGAGAGCTCGTTGGAAGAAACAGAAGGTGAATCGAGCATAATAACAGAGGGACAAAGCTGGTTATCTCTTTGGGGGCATTCGTATCCCGTCGAAGCTGAAAGTTTTTTTGTGGCGACTTGCGCAACACTCCATCCCAACTGGAGATGTTCTTCATCACCAAAATATGGCTATGGCATCGGTTTGTTCACTGGGTGAAGCTGCCGATTCTTGGAGACACGCGCTTATTGAATGTAACATGTCCAGGTCCGTCTAGGTGCTATCTCGGGAGTTGGTGGAGCATATGTGTGCTAATAGGGATCCTAGTGCCAAGAACTGGATTTTCTCAGTGATTGAATCTTTGTCTCACGAGGAATTAATTCATTTGGTGGTGACCATATGGGCTATTTGGAGCGCCATGAGGAAAGCAATCCACCAGGACATTTTTTAGAGTCCCTTATCTTCTCACTGTTTTATTTCCTCTTATTTAGTTAAGCTACAGGTCCTCGATAAGCCGAGGAGAGAGGTCTCAGGACATCTTGGATCAAACCAAGGGCGAGCAAACATGCGAGCGGTCAAGGGAGAAATCACTCTGTTTCATTGGGCTGGCCCATGCACCCGAGCGCTCATACACTGCAGCGTGAACTAATGCTATAAGTGTTGACATGGAGGGGACCTCCTATTTGCTGCTCTCGACGGCAAACAGTCGGTCGATCATATAGGACAACCCCCGATTAGCGAGCTGACTACTATGGTGCCCAATTTTTTCCTAGTTTTTCATGGGGGAGACTAGAATGAGATCAGCATATCTGGTGAGATCTTGCGATCCAGCTACAAGATCCATTGGATTAGGAGCCGATGGTACAGTTCGAGAAAGGTTGGATGCGATGGACATATTGCATGAACCTCCTCGTCAAATGGAAATATCGCAGGCAGAGTTGTATCCCAAACCTATCCTCTCTCTGCTGGACCAAAGCGTGCCGCCGGAGTGTAGCACGCCAGCACCTATGGATTTGTTAATGGTTTTTGATTCATGGAGCCGTCATCGAAGCTTAGGTCCACTGTTTCCTTCTTCCTTTTGTTAAACACTTTTCTAATCTGATGTTCTTCACCTAATTCAAGAATATATGTGATGAATCTCAAATGAAAATTCTTTCTTCCAGCCCACTGTTAGCACTGAAAGCTTTAAATTTAACATGTGTGGTGATTCTAAACATTTGCATCCGTTGGTTTTGAGTACTTCATCCGTCCCATAATATAAGAACGTTTTTCAAGCTATGTTAGTTTGAAAAACGTTCTTATATTATGTGACAGAGGGAGTACTATATAACATTTTCTCCATTTTGAGGAAATATTTATAAGATATTGTGTGCTCACATCAGAAGTATACACACAGAAATGCATGTGTCCACTATATTACAATCTGCATTATACTTACATCTACAGAAAAACATCGTCTCTTCTTGGGTGTAAGAATTCATTACAAGGAAGTATAGTGGAATTAATCTCTGAAAAAGAGTGACCATCACTTAATTCTGTCGCGGCAAGGCTACTGACCAATTCTGTAAAATAGAAAGAACAAGCAGAATCACAATTATTGTAAGGAAGAACTTGAAAGATTAGCAATTTCGATACTAAATTCACTTGAGATGGCTGGTGCACTACACGGATTGGTCTGGCATGCCAAGAATGGCAAGGGCGAGTTCACGCTGGTTTCCTCCATTTAGAAGCACAATTGCCTTCTCTTCTCTGCTTTCCTAGAAAAAATTTGAATGGAGGCACATATCACAAACTAGATGCAGTTTGAAGTTAGTGCAGGCTACTGTGCTAAAATGAGTGCTTCTTAAATTGAAGCAGCCCTATACTTCAATTTTTGATTCAAATATGTACTGAAAATTAGCATCCACTAAATGGATTGCATTACAAATTGTAAGCACCACAATCAAATGGAAATCTCTTGATTATAGTACATAGTAGCAAGGACCAAAATTAGAGCCGACTCAATAAAAAATTCAGTGCAAATGCGTTCTAATGTGGGATGATTTGGACATACCGTACTGTTTTATGTGTTGTATGTACCCCAATATCACCACCAGAACAAGTATGGAATGGTGTTGTATGACGGGGTACTCATTGGGAATAGACAAGGCGATATGTGGGGAAGCAATTTCCTGGTTAGGGTTAAGAACTGACGCCGCTGGAGTTGATGGGAGGGGACTTCGTGGTCCAGAGGTAAGGCCCGAAATATCTGGGTGGGGAAGGCCACCACCGCCGACGAGGGTATTTGATGGTGTGGAGTGTGGGTCGGGAAGTGTTGGCTGGCAGCAGGAGTGTGCAGGGCAAGGCCGTCGTCGTCGCTGCCGCCAAGATTGGATTCTAGAACGGGAATACCTGGCTGGATGGAACTAGTCCTTTCCATGAAGGGGGTTGGTTTACTTAGAAGTACAAAATGTACATGGCCTAAATGCAAAAATGTATTGTCAAAGAGGCTGGAATCCCACCACACCATATCTGTACCATCCTTCCAACATCCAAGATGGTGGATCACACGATCGTAGCTCAAGTACCGATCCTATACTAGTCGTGCCCGGTTTTTCATTTGACTTTTGGGGAAAAGGAAAAGGATATTTAAATTGCGCAATTTTTCTAAATATTTGTAAACATTTTTTAAAAAATTAAACATTAAAAAAACATTTTTTTCAAAAGAGCGAACATTTTAGAAAATAAGAACATCTATTAAAATTTGCAAACATTTTTTGAATAAGTGAGCACATTTTTAGAAGGTGAAATGGTTTAAAAATGAGATGATTTTTCAAATTTGCGAACATTTTTCAACATTTAAACTTTTTAAAATGTGAATCATTTTTGTGAAAAACACAAACACTTTTTGAAAGATGAACAATTTTTAAAATTATTAATGGTTTTTTAAAAAACAACTTTTCATTAAAATACAAATAAAAAATAAGATAAAAGAAAATAGAAGATAGAAAAATTAAAAAAAGTTGGTTTGGAGCCTTTTCCTTTTTTTGAGAATCATGAGCTTTATTAATCAACCGGCAGGATTACACTCCTTCCGCACACAAGCCGCGAGGAAGGTAGGAGTATAATTAATCCATAAGCACCGCCTCCTGGAAACACTAGATTGTTTACCGCAAAGATGTGCTAGCTCATTCGCTTCTCTAGCCATATAGATCAAACAGAATTCCTCAAAATTCCCACAAAGCTCTCAAATTTCATTTATCGTAGTAGTATCTCCGAGCGATCAACCCTTGGAGACTTCACTGATCGACCACTAGTTTAGCATCAGTTTCAATGATAACTATTCTATAACCCAACTCATAAGCTAGCTGGACCCCATCTCTCACTTCATAAGAGTATCTCCAACAGTTCATCCCTCAGGAGGTATAAAAATCGCCCCCTGGGGGCTAGCCAGCGATACAATTGGCGCTGGGGGCGGTTGGGCGTCCAGTCATCGCCCCCAGGTCGCCCCCAAGCGCCGAGGTTGCCTCAGTTTTTGGCCCACTTTCGGTGAATAAAGGCCCCATATGGGCGAGAATCGGCCCATATTCGGCGTGGTTCGTCGTGGCTTGGCGTTTAATTGTGAACATAAATTTTTTTATCACATAGTTCATCGTAGATAATCAAATAGTTCAACAAAATAGTGCAACAACAAATAGTTCAATACAAATTATATAGTTCAACAAATAAAAACTCATATTTCATCACGTGTCGAGCCCGGCGTCGCCCTTGAGCCTTCATAGGTGCTCCACCAGATCCTGCTGCAGTTGATGATGCACCTGTGGGTCTCGGATCTCCTGACGCATACTGGGGTAGGCAGTCCAGCTTGCCGGTAGCTGGTGATCAACTTTGGCTAGAGGACCCTGCCTATAGTATGGTTCAGTGTCAAACACTGGCTCTTCCTGCTCGCTCTCGATGATCATGTTGTGCAAGATGACACAGCAAGTCATGATCTCCCACATTTGATCTTTCGACCAGGTCTGAGCAGGATAGCGGACAACAGCAAATCGAGATTGGAGCACACCAAAAGCCCGCTCGACATCCTTCCTGCAAGCCTCCTGCACCTTGGCAAAGTGGGACTTCTTGCCTCCTGGCACAACGTTTGAGATAGTCTTCACAAATGTAGACCATCTCGGATCGATGCCATCAGCTAGGTAGTACCCTTTGTTATTGTGCCACCCATTGACCTGAAAGTTCACCGGAGGAGAATGACCTTCAACAAGCTTGGCAAAGACAGGGGAGCACTGCAGCACGTTGATGTCATTGCGAGTTCCTGGCATACCAAAGGAGTGCCAAATCCAGAGGTCATGTGTGGCCATCGCGTACCACACTGCAACCGCCTTTGGCGCCTTTGTACATCCCCTGCCAAGCAAATGGGCAGTTCTTCCATTTCCAATGCATGTAGTCGATGCTTCCAAGCATCCCAGGAAATCCTCTTGCTGCATTCTGTGCTAGGATCCAAGCAGTGTCTTCCGCAATGGCTGTTCGCAAGTATTGTGGTCCAAACACTGCCACCACCGCCCGACAGAACTTGTAGAAACACTCAATGCTGGTGGACTCGGCCATGCGCCCATAGTCGTTGAGTGAATCACCGGGAGCTCCGTATGCAAGCATCCTCATCGCTGCCGTGCACTTCTGGATCGAGGTGAATCCAAGTTTGCCGGTGCAATCTTTCTTGCACTTGAAGTAGCTGTCGAACTCCCGGATGGAATTCACAATCCTGAGGAAAAGCTTTCGGCTCATCCGATAACGGTGCCGAAATGTTTTGTCGCCGTGCAGTGGAGCGTCGGCAAAGTAGTCGGAGTAGAGCATGCAGTAGCCTTCGAGACGATGCCGATTCTTTGCTTTCTCCCGCCCCGGCGCCGAGCCACCTCGCCGCAGCTTTTCATTGCTCGCCAGCAGCTGGGCAAGGGCGGCAAGCACCATGAGATGCTCTTCCTCCTGGACGTCGGCCTCGGCTTCCTCCTTCAGCAGCGCGGTGAGCACTTCCTCGTCATCCGAGTCCATCTCGCCGAGGGAGGCAAATCGCCGAACACCTTGCGCGCTAGTGGGCGTGTACCCGCCGCTAAACTTCCCCTCCACGTCCGGAAACGGCGGCCGGAAACGCCCAGCTGCTGGTGGAGGGGCTGCCTCGGCGAACATCTGCTATTTTTCCGACGGGGATTGGCTACCTAGCGGTGAAGGGCGGCTATCGGCGCCGGGATACAGCTAGTAGTGGCCGAGGGCGCGGGGGGTGGGAGGCGAGACGGGGAAGAAAGACTTGACTTTTCACCTGACGGGGTGGGACAACCACGCTTTTCCGTTGCGCCAGAGCCCTCGATCACCCCGAAGTGCGCCGGGTTCGGCCTGCGAGCGCCGGGCCCAAAAACGGGTCGAACCGGCGCTTTTCGACGTTCTGGAGGTGCGACTGGGGCTTTTTTTTGGCGTCGGCGCCGAAAAATTGGCCTGGAGGGCCTGTTGGGGGCGCGGCTGGAGATGTTCTAAGCCTCCATCACCATTGCTGATAATCCAGACTCATACCACAGAGCTTGAGCGCGAATTAGAGTACCCTCATGGTTCCGTACTCCTAGCCCAGTACCTCCCTGACGAGTCTCCTCCAGAAAAGTGGCATCAACATTAATCTTTATGAAAGGATCTTCAGGTGGCTGCCATCTTTGCATATGTTTTATTGGTCTAAGTATTTGTTGTTTACCGGTCTGTGATAGGTCCACTGCTATGTCTGTAGCCCATTTCACAGATTGTTGAATGGTTCTAGTCGTCTTCCCATACACGCGCGCATTTATCCCAGTCCAGATTGCCCAAACACCACATAAGATGACACACGCATCGGCTTGTTTTACTGCCATTTCGTCAAGCATATCCATCGCCCAAGAGTCTGGACGTAGGTTTGGTATTTTGATGCCTGTGACTAGTTTCACCTCTTGCCAGAAAAGCTTCGCCCAAGTGCAATCAAACAATGTGTGCCATTTAGTTTCTTCCTGACCACAGGCCTCACAGAACCCAATCTCCTCCATATGTCTTGCACACAAGACTAATCTAGTTGGTATAAATCCTTTAATAACTCTCCACCAAAAACTCCGGACTTTGGGGGGTATAGGAAGGCGCCAAAGCTTCTTCCAGAACATCAATAAGATTTAAATAAAATACATATGGACTAGTCTATTTTGGTTTGCTCGTGTCAATCCCCCTGTGCGAAGAAGCTGACCGTTTGCCGCATGCAGCCAATAAGATTTAACGACGAGGAGCTCTCAAACTGGGAAATTCCGACTAGGTGAACTTAATCCCGTAGTGAGGCGCCATGGGCCAGCCCCATCTGAGGTTTTCTACGTGGCATGCGCCTGTTTGGTTCATCACTTTTTTCTTTCGTTTTTTTTCATTTTGTGGTTTGGTTTTCGGTTTTGATTTTTATTTTTATTTTTTATGTTTTATTTTATTTCTTTTTTCCTTTTTAGTTTTTTGGTTTTTTCTCTAGGTTTTATTTTTTATTTTTCTGTTTTTAATTGATATGTAATGAACATTTTTAAAAGAAACTGAATTATTTTTAATACACACTGAACATTTTTATTTGCACATAGTCAATTTTTCTAATGTATGGTGAACATTTTATAGACAAGCTGAACTTTATTTAATGTACAATGATTTTTAAACTATATTTTAAACATTTGTTAGCACACACTAAACTTTTTTTTATAATAAACATACCGAATATTGAAAAATGAAAGAAAAAACAAAGCAAAAAATATTCAACAACCAGTTTAAAATACAAAAAAATCGTTTTTTTTAAACAAAAACCAGTTTTTCAGGAAAAGATAAAAACACAAAAGAAATCGCTAAAGTGGAGCTCGTGTGAATTACGTATACCGCTGCATTATTTGACGCGAATGGACATCGAACAGGTGGTCACCTCCCTAGGGAGTAGGAACAACTGGATGGACTAACCCACAGGCACCTATCATGGGGAAGTCGCATTGGACCCCGCATATTGACCGCACCTGCGAGAACATGGTTTCTTCATGGCGGATGCTACGCGTCATCCGGCTGATACGCGCGAGTAATCAGCCGGTTCGCTAGCCACCCGATCCGTTCATCAGCATGCGTCTCCAGCCATACGATCCGCGTCGAGTAACTCAGGTCTGCTCGGTCTTTTTTTCCTTCACGTGGGTGTGCTCAGCCATGGGGCACTGCTTTCCATGCATCAACGGGGTTGAGGCCATCGAGACTATTTTAAGGGAAAACACTTAAAAGCAGTCGGATAATTTTTTGGTTTGTCAGCCGTGTCGGGCGCCGTCTGATCGGACGCGATCGTGTGGCGCTGAGCGTCTATCTGTCCATGACGCGAGTTAGCCTCCCCAGTTATCGTAGCCTTTTTTTACGGGTATAACCCACCTACCGTAGTTGCGTAGCGTCTAGCCTGCTCGCCTAAAGGTACGTGGTACTGTTCCTTTTTTTTACTTTTACACCACACGTAGTGCTTTGCCACATAGGAATAGCTACATATATATGATGCTACAAATAATCTCAAAATGATATGTTCAAAAAGAAAAAGAAATCTGGGATGAAGCACATAGCAAGCACCAGCAAGGATTCCAACACTATTAACGTTGGTCATGGATGTTTGTTGGATTTGGTACTAGCAATCCCATGGATCCATAGTTGCTTTGGATATAGCAATGTTTAGGGTGCCTTCCTTGAGGCCACGGCCGTTGAAGCATCCCATCAAGGCATGACAGCATCCGCCGAGTAGCCGGGTTGCCATTGTAACATCGTCGAAGCAGCCGAGCAGTCATCCTCACAGCACCGCCACGGCTGAGAAGCATGGCGTCGCAACATCGTCGAAGCACTCAGGCCTCCACCGTAGCATCGCCGTAGTCGTTGAAGCACGCCATCGCAACATCATCGTCACCGTTTGAAGCATGCCACTGTCGCGGTTGGTCACATCATCGCCGCGGTTGTCAAAGCACCCATCGTGGCTGTCGATGCACAATGTCGCAACATCATCGAAGCAGACGGGTTTCCATCGTAGCATCGTCGTGGCCGTTGAATCACCCGTCGCGACCGTCGAAGCCCGCAATCACAGCATCATTGAAGTAGCCAGGTTGCCGTCAAAGCAAACTGCGACCACCAAAACATGTCGTCGCAACAACATCGAAGTAGTCGGGCTGCTGTCGCAGTATCTCCGCGGCCACCGAAGCACGCCGCCATCGTGCCACAGCCGCGGCCGTCGAAGCACGCAATTGCAACATCATTGAAGTAACCAGGTTGCCGTCAAAGCACACTGCAATCGCCAAAAGCATGCCACCGCAACAGCATCGAAGTAGTCAGGCTGCCATCGCAGCATCGCCCGTGGCCACCGAAGCACACCAACGTCGTGCCACCGCCGCAACCATCAAAGCACGCAATCGCAACATCATTGAAGTAGCCAGGCTGCCGTCAAAGCACATTGCGACCGGCAAAAGCATGTTCTCGCGACAACATCGAAGCAGTCGGGTTGTCGTCGCATTATCATTGAGGCCGCCGAAGCACACCGCCATTCTGCCACCGTCGCGGCCGTCGAAGCATGTCGTCGCAACATCGTTGAAGCGGTCTGCCGCAGCACGATTTGAAGCAGTGGAGTCACTGTCACTTTTGATGTGACTGCAGTTCAAATCGTGCTGCGGCAGACCGCTTCAACGATGTTGCGACGACATGCCTCAAGGAAGGCACCCTAAACATTGCTATATCCAAAGCAACTATGGATCCATGGGATTGCTAGTATCAAATCCAACAAACATCCATGACCAACGTTAATAGTGTTGGAATCCTTGCTGGTGCTTGCTATGTGCTTCGTCCCAGATTTCTTTTTCTTTTTGAACATATCATTTTGAGATTATTTGTAGCATCATATATATATGTAGCTATTCCTATGTGGCAAAGCACTACGTGTGGTGTAAAAGTAAAAAAAGGAACAGTACCACGTACCATTAGGCGAGCAGGCTAGACGCTACGCAACTACGGTAGGTGGGCTATACCCGTAAAAAAGGCTACGATAACTGGGGAGGCTAACTCACGTCATGGACAGATAGGCGCTCAGCGCCACACGATCGCGTCCGATCAGACGGCGCCCGACACGGCTGACAAACCAAAAAAACATCCGACTGCTTTTAAGTGTTTTCCTTTTTTCATGCACATGTTTTGGGTTTTCGAAATTCGCTTGGTTTTTCCTAGGTTCTCTCGATTTTTTCTCCGCTTAAGCACACCATGCGAAAGCACAGTTTCTGCTTCCGTGTGAAGCACAGCCCCTGCTTCTTAAAAAAGTGAAAATCACAGATATGCTATAGTGTGAAGCATAGATTGTGCTTCTCAAAAAGTGAAGCACAAATATCGTGCTTTCATTTTTTTGTTTTCGATTTACTTTTTCGGTTTATGGTTTTTCTAGTTTTTGATTTTTTTTCAATTTTCTTTTCTTTTTCAGGAAAGAAATTCGTCTACATCTATTAACTTGAGATCAAGTTTCGAACATCTTAATGTGAGAAATACAACAATGAAAACAATTTATAATTTGGAAGCATGGTTTGAAGATAAAATATTGTAAAAAAGGAATTGACGAAAAAACACAAAACTCCCATGTTGTGACACATGCATTGCGCCACGTGTCGGCACAAGAAAAGATGGAATTGACCTAGAAAAAGATAGCCCTTAACTAGTGATTTCCAATTACTCGCCTGCTGTCCTCCCCAATAAAGATTAAGCTTCCTCTACCTCCTCTCGGCGTTGTCGTTGGTCCGCCTCGTCTTTGGTGGCCTTACGACCATGGGGCACAGTGGATCCCGACCCTGTCGGCGGGAGGGCTCCATTTTTAGATATTTCTTCGAGTTTTGTTAGGGTTTGTGTCCTGCTAAGGAAGGCGGGACGATGGTGGTTCTTGAAGATAGAATAAGGTTCTTCCCGTTTAGCCCCTCGTCCCGATGATGCTCTAACATCGTCACTGTGCGTATGGAGACGTGTCTCCGGCGGATCTGTCTTTGATGGGTTTGCTCGGATCTGGTCGTCATTCGTATAAGTTCATGGGTCTTCAGGTTGGATTTTTCCGGTCTGCGCTACTCATCATCGGCGACGGTTACTGTTCGGTGTGCTGGTCCTCTAGGGCCATAACACGACGATTTCCTGACTGTCTAGTATAACAAGTTAGCCTAGCTCCGGCGAGGAAGGGGCGATGATTATGACGCGTCTTCGACTTGCTTCTGTGCTGGTAGTCATAACTAGGTGGTCTATGGATCTGAATCTTGCCTCCGTGCTTGTAGTCGTCACTAGGTGGTCAACGAATTTGAATGTAACTTCTATTCTTTTTGATGTTCGTTATACTGTCATGATTAAAAAAATATAGATAAAAGGTTTTCTGGTAAAAAGTAAAAACTAATGATTTCTAGGAACAGAACAAGGGACAATCAATAGATCTACTCAACTGGACCATCTAAAATGGGGCCGCTAAACCAGTAGATAGACATAGAAAAACACCAGCTAATAGACTACACAACAGTCAAACTCAGATTAGGCTGAGAAAGAGTTAAACTCAATTCTTGCTTTACTTTTTTCCAAGTGTTACTCTATATCAGCACTGACCGAGCAAAGTCCACCGTCGGCATAAAGTGCACACGCATTGTATGCAACGCACAAGACTAATTGGAAGGTGCACACATCACTCCAATGATGGATTAACTTTCTTCAGTTCTTTAAATTCGGACTTAATATTTCAAGCCCCTATATACTTTTTCAGGGATCAAACTTCGTGGAACCGACCATGTGGGTTGTGGCAATCTAAACTCCGATTGTCTTGTGTAGATCGTTTGTAACATCCTCTCTTCTTCTGACTAAAAGGCATCGCCCCTGTCAGTTTCTTAAACAAAAACTGTGATCATCCAAAGAACTAACTCAATGGTTGGAATTTTAGATTTTTTTTCTCGATAAAGAGCATTTTTATTGACTTAAAATATAGCATCAAATGGATACAAAACAGGGTGAGCAACACCCGTCCTATACATAACTAAGATGCACATAGTCAAACAAAAACAAACTAAAAAAAGATTAAAAAAAGATGACATATCAGCAACAGTAGAATCATATAGGACCGACACTATGCTTATGTCGGAGGAGGTGGTGCACCAATCAAAAGATTATACTGCCACCCATGCTGGGTAAAGACCTCCCTGGACACCCGCTCCAACCACACACACTGCCTTGAATATCGTTTGATACTTTGTTCGGTGTAGCGTAGACCATGTACGAAGCTAGTGTGTGCAACGAAAAATAACCTGCAACGGAGAGGTGTTTTTGCCCTCGAAAACCAAATCATTTCTACATAGCCAGAGCACCCAAAATAAGTCATATGCTCCCACCCAAATTAGCATTTTGAACCTATTTGAAATTCCATCCAACCAATGATCAAAAATATTGGCAACACTTATGGGCAGATACAAATTGGACGCTATTTGGATAATTGACCATGTAGAATGCGCAAACTTGAAAAAGGAGGTGTTTGATTGTCTCATCATGAGTACAAAAACTACACTTCTTACTGCCAATTACTACGGACAAGATTGTCTTTGGTTATTACAACCCCCCTTAGAAGATACCACATACAGATTTTAACTTTTAGTGGAATCTTCGACATCCAATTTTTCTTGTTATTATTCACTGACACCTTTGGATGCGTGAGAGCACGGTCCATAGAGTCAACTATAAAGGACCCAGATGTAGTGAGGTTTCAACGAAACACATCTCGTCCATGTGTCAGGTTAATCGACTCCATTCGAGATAACAGATTTTGTCATGACATAATAAGTGGGCCAATCAAATCCCACATAAAAGAAATATTTGACGGGAATGAACTGAGCTCGTGCGCCAGGGTATCATTCTTACCACAAACAATGCAGTACAAAGCTAGATATTGTTGTCGGAGGCTGGCATTGGCTAGCCAAATCTCCTCCCAGAAACAAATCTCTGACCCATCTTTTATCGCGAAGGATCCAAAACAGAAAGGTGTTTCTTCACTGCCATTGGACCAACCCAAAAGTGCAAGTCATCCGGTTTCCCATAGGCTCGTGACATAACTTTTTGACCTAGATATTTATTGCGCAGCAGGTTTGCCAAACGACATCATCAGTAAGTAGTTTGAAAACCCATTTAATAAGTAAGGCATCATTGACCTGAAGGTCATGAAAGGTAAGTCCACCTTGGTCTTTCGGCCTGCAAACCACGCTCCATTTGACTAGCCTGTATCTTTTATTTTCACTGTTCCCTTACCAAAAGAATCTGGATCTGAAATAATCCAGCCTCTACAAGACCCCTTTTCGGAGTTGGAAAAAAGAAAGTATACAGAGAATCATATTTGTGAGGACCGAGTTGATTAAGACTAGTCGTCCTCCAACAAAGAGGAACTTGCCTTCCAACTGCTCAACCGTTTCCCTAGGCGTCCTCTATGTGTTTCCACTCCGCATTAGTGAGACGCTATGAACTGGAATTCCCAAATATTTAATCATGAATTGGCCTTGGCGCACAACTAAACAGGCCGGCCATACTCAGCCGTTGCCTCACTGGCTTCTCCAAAGCAAAATAATTCACTTTTATGGAAGTAAATTTTAAGACCTGACATCTTCTCAACTGCTGAAAGCAAAAATTTCAGGTTTCGAGACTTATCTAGGTCATGTTCCATAAAAGGAACTGTATCATCGGTGTATTGCAGAATAGAGAAGCCACCATCCACAAGGTGGGGGCACTACTCCTGCAATTTGATCGTCCTGCTTGGCGGATCAATCGGAATAGCCAACATTTTAGCAATGATATTAAATAATATTGAAGACATGCGTTACCCTGTCGTAGTCCTTTTTTTGTCTGTAAGTAATGGCCTATGTCATCATTGACTTTGACAACCACACTACCTCCAGTAACAAATTTTTTGATCTACTAGCACCATTTATCAAAGAATCCTTTCATTCTTAGGGTTCGTTGAAGGAACGACCATTTGACTTTGTCATAAGACTTTTCAAAGTCAATCTGGAATATTACTCCACTCATGGTTTTACGGTGCATCTCATGAACGGTCTCATGTAGAATTACTACTCCATTGAGTATATTTTTACTTTGCATGAAAGCCGTTCGAGATGGTCGGGCAACATGGTCAACAGCCGTGTTGAGCCTATTAGTAGGAACTTTGGTGAAAATCTTGAAGCTGACATTAAGAAGACATATGGGTCTATATTGTTGGATTCGCTCAGCCTCCTTAATTTTCATCAACAAAATGATGTGGCCAAAAATAATCTTGAATAGATCAAGTTAGCCAGCATGAAGACAACTAAACAACTCCAATAGGCTAGTCTTAATGATATCCTAGCAATTTTGATAGAATTCCACAGGGAAGCCATCAGGCCCCGGAGGTTTGTTATGTTCCATTTGAAACACCACCGCTCTCACCTCCCCTTCAAAGAAAGGTTCCTTGAGGATATCATATCATTCTCTTCTGTTGTGACTTCTGAATTATCATGTATTTGGATCTTGTCAAGAGTGAAATTCCCTTCATCAGGTGCCCTGACACAGAGATTTGTAGTATTTGGAGATATAACTTTTGATCTCAACCTGACCTTCAATTTGCCCCTCATCTTGTTGGAGACTAAATATACACTTCTTCCTATGCCTACCATTGGCGACCAGTTAGCAATTTTTAGGGGTCACTCTTGTTATCCTCATCTTCGGTGATAACCTTTGCTGTAACGCAGGGAGATTATCTTCATCGTTTGCAACAAACTCCTCGATATCTCAGGGACCTGTTTCTCTGTGTGCACTGGCAAACACATAAGTCTCATACTGTTTATGTCAACAAACTCCAAAACATAAGGGGCCTATCATTGCACCAACAATCTCCCCCTTTTTGGACGGTTGTTGACAAAACAGATAATCATCAAAGTGAAGATAGATAAGTGAAAAGTAAATCGGACAAGAGTGAATCTGCATTACTTGACTCAATGATGAAATATACTCCCCCTAGATGTGTGCAGGGTAACATATATGAGATAAAATTCCCTTGCAATATATTGAAATATGTAGAGGAGATTTCAATTATTCGAGATAATGATTCACACTAATCATATAATCCATTGAGATCGTAGTGCCATCATTTATAACTTCTGATAATAATTCCACCTGCAAAAACAAATGCTTCGAGAGAATATAGTGCAACGGGCAGGGTTATTAACATTTCAGCACAAAAGTTTTACATCATGGCACAAAGTCTTTGAAACATAAGTTCAAATCACACATGAAACCAAATCAAGGAACGCAAAAGAGCAAATCTATCAGAACTCGGTGTTATTCTCCCCCTTATTGTCAACTAGTTTCAAAAAGGTGACAAATAAGTTGAGTGAGGAAATGGTGAATTTGATTCACTCCGAGGCATCGCTGAAAGAGCTGCCCGAGGAGGATCTGATTCTGAAGTGACCGATAGATCTTCATCGGCTGTAGTATCAGATTTGTCATTAGGAATGGATTCTTGGTGCTTGGATGAAGATGGCACATTCGAATCAGCAATATTCTCTTTTTCTTGACGATCTTCAGCAATATGCTTGAGCAGAAGTTGTTGCGTGCGTAGACTGACTTCCAGCTATGAGGGAGAAATGGTCCAAAAAGCATTATCTGGGGGATATCAACAAAAAGAGGTCAGAGAACGCGGTAAAATTCCACAAAGACTACCATGTAGGCACAAAATAACTACCAAAATTATCACATAAATTGGACTCATCAGCAAGCAATTGTTTTATTTGTGTAGGTGTTATTGAAGTTCTTAGTGTGGTGCCTCCTACTGGTATGATAAATCTAGGCTCTTAACTGAGGAAGATACTAACTACTACTATACTACACCCTTCCTCTTCAAGGAAATCCAACAACTCCATCGTGAGTAGGAGAAGAATGTCTGGTGCCGTTGCCTGGGAGAAATCATCTACCAAATCAGGTGCCTCCGCACAAACACTTTTCTTTTGCTTGTTTTTATTTTCTTGCATTTTGCATTTTTATTCGCCTTCTCTTTTCTTTGCCAAAGAATTCCAAAATACCAAAAAAATAAATCTTATGTTACTATTTTTGTGTTTGTGGCTATCATGGCTACTTCTTAGCTTATCATCCCTAAGCCTGAGTTGGAAGTGCATAATTTTAAACAAAGGGGCGGAGATAGTATAAAATATGCTTTGGCCTAGGATTTGCTATTCTCAAAATAGAGCTACCCATAACCAATCTACCACTATTCTTGTCCAAAAATTCATGTTGGTGTTACTACTTGGTATAGATTCGTGCTTGATATTACTACTGGGTAAAATTTCTTAACTAGTCACACTCCTGATGCTTTTAATGCTATGGGAATATTAGTGGGAACACCACCACTTAAAGTTAATGAAACTAAATTGACGTTGGAACATGTTATGCAACGATTGTATATCATTGAGAAAAATAATAAAAAGTATTGAGCAATTTGAAAATTTGGATCAAAGGGTGCATAATCAAGTAACTAAGTTAGGCTATGGGGTAGGAAATGCTCTAACATTGCTAAAATAAAAAAACAGTTACCAGTAGGGTAGAAAAAGTCTTGCTAGAATTGATAAGTTGGAGGAAATTATTGATTTTTTGGGGTTCATCTTTTTCTTCTATAAAAACTTGTGAGGAATTCCCTACAAGTAAAACCCTTAAACTTACCTGTTTGACCAATCATTCTAAGATTAATATGGGTTCCTCTTCTAGTAAGGAGAAGGGTGATCTAAAGATGATAAGTATTCACCCTTATTTCATAAAGATAAAAAGGAACATATCTTTGGCACCAAATTTTTGCACTTTGTGCCTAGGAGTGTTATGATTAATAGAATTTTTGCTAATCCTCCTAAGAAACCATGCTTCCTTATTGAGTAGCTAAAAGATGATAATAATTCATATATTGTCTTATGCCTAGCTAGGGGCATTAAAAAATAGCGGTTGTTTGAGAGACAACCCAATAGTTATCTTTATTTCTCCTTTTTATTTTGTGTCTCAACATGAGTATCACTATGGTAGTAATTGTGTTTGTATCTTTTCTTTTATATTTGTGCCAAGTTAAACCTTTAGGGAGATGTGGAATCTTGTTTATTTGGTTATGTTCAAAAACAGAAACTTTTGCATCCAGTATTTGAATTTTCATTCTGTACTGGAACATGATCAATTATTGAAATGTTTACAAAATACTGCTATACAAATTATTATATGCGTTGACTTAATTTTTCATAATTTTTGGGGTTACATAAGTATGACCAATAATTAGATTTTTTTACGTGTTGTTCTAGTTTTTGACAGATTCTGTCTAGTTTTCTTTGTTTGCTTGTTTTGAAGTTCCTACAACTTATATTGAGGGATATAAACTATGGAAGTGATATACTACAATAGGCATTATATGAGAACAATTATGAATCTTGTCTTCATAGTACCCAAGTGAATGATTTATTTTATTATACTAACAAATCTCACAAAGTTTCATTAAATGTTGTGTGAACGAAGTTTTCAAGTTTTGGGTGAGATGGAGATATGCGAAGAACAAGAAGAAGAAAGAGCCTAAGTTGGGAATGCCAAAGGCACCCAAGGTAATATTCAAGTAATACTCAAGCATCCAAGCTTTGGGACGGATGGCATCCCCTCTTTCGTCTTCAAAACGCATCCCCTCTTTCGTCTTCAAAACTATTGGTAAACCTTACTCGGAGCTATATTTTTATTCGTCACATATATGTGTTTCGCTTGGAGCCTATTTGCTTTTATTTTAGTTTTTTCTTGCTGATCTTCACAATCATCATTTCATGGACACATTTATTAAGAGAGACACACATTCATCCTAAATTTATACAATGCTTCGTACTTCACTTGTATCTATTTGAGTTGAGGCAATTGCTCTAGTATTTCACTGATATTTGTTTGAGCATGCCGATATGTTTCACGCAAATTACTTGCATGCTCTTGCTTCACTTAAATCTTTTTGAGAGTTAAATAGGAAGTGGTAATTTGCATGAGTTATATGTTTGGTCCAAAAATGATAGGTATACAACGGTGGTATAATAAAAAATTGCATGGACTTGCAGATCATTGAATATGATGTGTTTTAGTCCTTGCAATAGTTTTGCAATATAGGGTTCATAATATAAAGGTGTGTTAGTGAATGATTATGGTCTAGTATTAATATTGGTGTTAAGGTTTATGACTCTATACACGAAAGAGTTAGTCTCTGTGGTAGTGAACAAGTTGGTTCATGATTTATCTTTTATTGATATCCTTTGTGTTGCTTGGATAGGGGGCACATGATGGTTAACTCCCACCAACCTCCGCTTAGGAGCATGCGAGTTATTCTTTGCTTCGAGGGCTACTAAAACTTTTGCAATAAGTATTTGAGTTCTTTATGACTAATGTGAGGTTTTGGACTTTAAGCAATTCCACCTAACCATATTTTTCTAGCCTCTTCGGTACCATGCATTGCCCACTCTCACGTTGTGACATCATGAAAACTTCGCTGGCGCATCCAACACCGTGAAATGATACGCTCTTTCACACATAAGCCTCATTATATCTTTTTCAAAACAGGCACCATACCTACCTATCGTGGCATTTCCATAGCCATTCTGAGATATATTGCCATGCAACTTCCATCATTACTATTCATATGACTTCAACATTCCTTAGTCATATTGCTTTGCATGATCATATAGAGCTGACATCATTTTTTGTGGCAAAGCCACCATTCATCATTATAATACATGTTACGATAGATCATTGCACACCCTGGCACACTCCTAGAGGCATTCATTTTCAGTCATCATATTGTTCATATGTTTATGAGTTGTAAGTAAAATAAAAGTGTGATGACCATGATTATTAGAGTGTGCCCTGACCTGTGATTATACGAATTGGAGGAGACTCGTGATTCCTCGAAAAAGAGGGGATGAGGTCCATGAGTGTGACGCCCCCGATTTGACCGTACACTAATCATACACGCGAATGTGTATGATCAAGATCAAGGACTCACGGGAAGATATCACAACACAACTTACAAATAAAATAAGTCATCCAAGCATCATGTTACAAGCCAGGGGCCTCGAGGGCTTGAATACAAGATCTCGATCATAGACGAGTCAGCAGAAGCAACAATATCTGAGTACAGACATAAGAAAACAACTTTGCTTAAGAAGGCTAGCACAAACTGGGATACAAATCAAAAGAGTCGCAGGACTCCTGCCTGGGATCCTCCTAAACTACTCCTGGTCGTCGTCAGTGGCCTGCACATAGTAGTAGGTACCTCCAGTGTAGTAGGAGTCTTCGTCGACGGTGGCGTCCGGCTCCTAGGCTCCATCGTCTGGTCGCAACAATCGGGTATAGAAAGGGGGAAAGGGGGAGCAAAGCAACCGTGAGTACTCATCCAAAGTACTCGCAAGCAAGGAACTACACTACATATGTATGCATTGGTATCAAATGGAGAAGGGGTAGCATATGTGGACTGAATTTTAGAATGCCGGAATAAGAGGGGGATAGCTAGTCCTATCGAAGACTACGCTTCTGGCAACCTCCATCTTGCAGCATGTAGAAGAGAGTAGATGGTAAGTTCACCAAGTATCATCGCATAGCAGAATCCTACCTGGTGATCCTCCCCTCGTCGCCCTGTGAGAGAGCGGTCACCGGTTGTATCTGGCACTTGCAAGGGTGTGTTTTATTAAGTATCCGGTTCTAGTTGTCAAAAGGTCAAGGTACAACTCCTGTCGTCCTTTTACCGAGGGACACGACTATTCGAATAGATCAACTTCCCTGCAGGGGTGCACCACATTTCCCAACACGCTCGATCCCCTTTGTCCGGACACACTTTTTTGGGTCATGCCCGGCCTCGGAAGATCAACACGTCGCAGCCCTACCTAGGCACAACAGAGAGGTCTTCACGCCGGTCTAAATCCTATGGTGCAGGGGTCTGGGCCCATCGCCCATTGCACACCTGCACGTTGCGTACGCGGCCGGCGAGCAGACCTAGCCTCCCATATACAAGAGCAGGTGTTCTAGTCCAACCCGGCGCGCGCCGCCCAGTCGTTGACATCACGAAGGCTTCGGCTGATACCACGACGTTGAGTGCCCATAACTGTTCCCGCGTAGTTGGTTAGTGCATATAGGCCAACGGCCAGACTCAGACCAAATACCCAGATCTCGTTAAGCATGTTATTTTGAAATAACCACGGACGCCGACCAGGGTCAGGCCCACCTCTCTCCTAGGCGGTCTCAACCTGCCATGTCGCTCTGCCACAAAGGTTCACTCAGAGGGCCGTCCGGACAAATGTCCTTTCGGACCCAATTCGTGAATCACTCGCGGGTACTCTACGAGCCGACCCGACTTTATTTATCATGGGTATCATATAATATGTATATAAGTATACACCCATGATCACCTCCCGAGTGATCACGGCCCGATAATATAGCATGGCAGACGGACAAAAATGTAGGGCCACTGATGATAAACTAGCATCCTATACTAAGCATTTAGGATTGCAGGTAAGGTATCAATAAGTGTAGCAACAATGACAGGCTATGCATCAGGATAGGATTTACGGAAAGCAGTAACATGCTACACTACTCTAATGCAAGCAGTAGAGAGAAGAGTAGGCGATATCTGGTGATCAAGGGGGGGGGGCTTGCCTGGTTGGTCTGGCAAGAAGGAGGGGTCGTCAACAACGTAGTCGATCGGGGCACCAACAGTGGTGTCAGTCTCGTAGTCTACTGGAGAGAAGAGGGGGAAGAAACAATAAATACAATGCAAACATAAGCATGACGATGTATGACATGACAAAGCGCGACACTAGGTGTGCCCTAACACGGTAGGAGGTGATACCGACGAAGGAGGAAAACATCCGGGAAAGTATCTCCGGTGTTTCGCGTTTTCAGACAGATGAATAGGAGGGGGAAAGTTGCGTGTTTGCTATGCTAGGGATGCGTGGCGGACGAACGGGCTGCGGATCCGGATTCGTCTCGTCGTTTTGAGCAACTTTCATGTACAAAGTTTTTCCATCCGAGCTACCGTTTATTTTATATTAATTTTTAAAATTTTAAATCATTTTCTAGAATTATCAGATTATTTTAATTCGAAATATATGTGAATTGCTAGGTGCACCCGGCTATGGGTACACATAAGTGTATCAGAGGGGCTGACATGTGGGTCCATGGGGTCCTAGTTGACTAGTCAAACTTTGACTGGTCAACAGGGGTGGGGCCCCCTTGTCATACACTGTTTTACTATCCTAACAGATTAAATAAACTAATTAGGTTATTAGTTTAAATAACACAGGTTAATTAAGTTAATTAGCATTTTAATTAATTAATTAATTTTCTATTATATATTTTTTAACGTTCAGGGGGCTGGGCCCCACATGTCATTGGCCCATAGGGGCCTACCGGGTTAGCGGGCACGCTACGGGCGTGCACGCGCAGGGCACTAGCATGGAGCAGCGGCAGTAGCCAAGGGGTGGCGCCGGCGTGGCCTCACGCGGCGGAGCCGAGGCGGGAGGCAAGCGACACAGGGGGCGCGGCGCGACGGGTCGAAGGCTCTGTGGTTCAGGCGACGCGAGCGGCGACAAGCAGGGGCCGCGGGCGGGGCCCACGAGGTGCCCGCAGGGGGCGGTGGCGAGCAGGAGACCACGACGCGTGGTTGTGGCCGGGCGTGAGGGGCGCGGCCATGGGCGGTCCAGAGCGTGCGGGAGCTCAACGGCGGATGCGCGCGGAGGCAGGTGGCCGCGGGCGCCAGTGGCAGATGCGGCGCAGGCGCACGGGGCATCGCGATTCATCACGAGGAGGACGCCGATGCGGGCAGGCGCAGCCACGGCGGCGTGAGCCGCGTTGGGGAGAAAGAACAGAGGAGGGGGCGCAGTAGCAGCAGGCGGGAGTCGCGGTGGTCGAATGCCGGTGCGGGACGACGTGCGAGCGAGGGGAAGGGGAGGCCGAGGGCCTCACTGTAGCTGCAGGGTACGGGGCAGCGGTTGTCGAGGGGGACGATGGTGACGACGCGATGCAGGGGAGGCAGGCCGGCGGGGAGTTCCGGCGAGGGGCGGCACCGGGGTGGGCGCCGGCGTCCGGGCGCGGGGCGGCGCGGTCGGCATGGTTTAGGGTCGCCCGACGAGGAGGAGATGAGGAGGCGAGGCGACGGCGTAGGGCGACGCGGCACCGGCGAGGTTGTCCGGCGAGGGAGGGCACTTCGGGCGGCGGCGGTTGGCGAAGGGGCGCCGGGATTGATCCCCCCTTCCCTATCTAGTTCGGGATCGGGAGGTGGGGGGCAGAGACAAGGGAGTGTGGGGGGATCGTGGGGGTGGTTGGGCTAGGGTTTCCCAGGGGTCGGGGTTAAGTGGGAGGGCGAGGGGGCCGGCCGGGCCAAGTGGCAAGCTGGGCCACGGCCCAGCAGCAATGGGGCTGTTGTTTCAATTTTTGTTGTTGTTGTTATGTTTGTTTTCTATTTTTGTTCTTTTCCTTTTTATTTAATTTCTTTTATGTTTTCTCTCATTTCCTAAACATTTCAGTTTTGGAAAAATATATAGGTTGCACCTAATTTAGTAAACTTAATTATGCCACATTTCGAACATTTTTTTAAAAAACTTTTATTGTCTGTCCAAAATTAGAATTTGATTTTGAAATGTTTTGATTTAATGTGAGGGTTAGCAACAGTAACAGAGGTGACGTGGCATCATTAGCAGAGATTATTGTAGCTTAATTATCCGGGTGTCACAATTCTCCTCCACTAAAAGAAATCTCGTCCCGAGATTTAAGAGGTAGTGAAAGGGGGAAGGTTTGGTAGCGAATCTAGCGGGTCTTCGCATTCTGGCTTGCTCTGCTCGAAGAGGCCGATCCAATACATTGATATCTTCATTTCTCTGCTTTAGGTCATCATGATGAAGTTGTCGTCCTTTCTTCGGGAACTCCTGCGTACTTACGAATAGGTGAGGGGCAGATTGACAACGACAGAATGCTATAAGGGTAATAATCTGGGATTAACCCATGAATGAGTATATGAGTACCTCTCGAGTTGAACAAATAAAACACATCGAGAGTAAAGTTCGAAGGTACAATAAGAAGTTTCAAGCAGCCAGACAATCGTTCAATACCTAGTCAGATGGTGAAAGGGTTTCAGGGCAACGTGAATAAGTACCAGAATAGATCACTAGGAATGTGGCTCATGAATTGCATACAAAGCCACGCGCGAGGAATAACTTTGGGAATAGGGGGTGTACAGGAGAGTCAGGTTTCGATCCTGTGGAACTGTGGGTTATGGGCCCACCATGTGGGTTAAAAGTAGTAAGGGTGGTGACATCTTATGTGATCTGTAAGCAATGCATGTCAGAAGATTGCCTGTCATTTATGTCGGCAACAACATCGGTACCAAGGGCGAGGGACGAAGAGAACCATTTTCTTGATCGTCCAAACGAGGCGGACCAATAGGCAAAGTTCTCGTCCATCGATGGTTACCGAAATATCATCAACAATAGTAACAGGGTCTTACTGACCGAGTTGTACACCATGGTGTTTACATAAGCAGGAGAATATTACTACTTAGATCATATAGACCACCAATAAGGTTAAACAAAACAATGGAAAAGGAAAAGGTGATCTTCAGATTTATACAGAACAATGGAAAGGAAAATGTGTTTAAACACATATTTCAGGGATATATCCTTCCCAAGGACAAGCAGAGCATGATATCCATGACAGGATATAATGTAGAAAATTCTTTAGGTATGGGGAGAGAAATTCCCTGACATTACCCATACAACGGTGTTTGGATAATTGAGCAGGAAATATTTAGCATTGGGCTTCAAATGTTCTTGTTGAAAATCGGAGTACCATAGACGTGCTTCGAGATAGCATTGGCATGGTCTTCAGGTGAAGATCAGACTTTAGAAACACAAAGGATCCATCAGGAACGGCTTGTAGAATAAGTATTACAATTTCCTGATGGAAGAAAGGATAGCCTTGCTAAAAAGGAAACAGTAGCAATAGGTCCTCCGGCCATGTGTGCTAGGCACGATGTCACCTTACCAGGTCGTATAAAGATGTTATAACTCCTGTAAGTATGTTCCAACCATCATATCTGACCGAGATTCAAATCTGATTGGTGTCAGGATACCTCAGACTCAAGATGCATGAGAAGAAAAAGTGCAACACAAATTGACGAGATGACATTGTAAGATCCTCGGGAAATGAAGTATGGAAGCGAGTTCCGAAACAAGAGTTCATCATTAAATCAAGGATAGGGTGAGGAGGTGGATGATGGCTCAGCCACCATTCCTCCAGATTTCCAAAAAGATGGGTTTCCACAATCATGTGAACAAGGAGATAACATTTGTCAGATCAAATGATATAATGGGGTGCTCGAGGAAAGCATACACAATCAAACATTGATTGAAAGGTGCACCCGAAATATGGGCTGGGTCGAACGATCAATGTTAGAATGGTGACTAAATGAACAAAAGAAGTAGAATGAAACTATCGACCATTCACTTCCAAGCAATAGAGTTGGTAGAAGTTTTGAATTTACACCTCAAAGTTCGATAGCTGGTATTCCGATTAGAAACCACATGGGGACCAAGAAATGAACAAAGATGGCGAGAAGTAGTACTATAACAAGAATTCTTAAGAGGTGGAGCATTTCTCACAACATCCTTGATATAAAAGATGATAATAATCCAAGGTGGAACATAACATAAGCTGGATAGCAAGGAGCTCCATAACAAGATCAAGTTTGTGTCGGAGGGAAGGCAATGATGTCGTCGATGATAATACAAGTCATCGAGGGGCAAGGATGGTATTTCTCATCAAGAATTGAATTGATATCCCGTAAGACCTCAAAATGTTGATGATGATCACGACACATTTGTCAAGAGGTTTCAAGAAGATGTAATCGATTGGTGATGACATCAAGCCAACGGAATGATGAAGCAAAAAGTTATTGAAACCATAGGTACGACATAAACTTGAAATCAAGCTTGTTGTTCAAGGACAATTGATATGACGAGGAAAATCGACGTAAGATTAGCTCACCGTCGAAATTTTTGCTCCGGGAAGAAGGACCAGGTAGCACAGTTAAAATCATCATGACAAGAATATAGCCAAGCAGGCTAGGAATGACGTGATCGAGTTTATCACCTCAAGAGTTGATTAATCACGGTGCGGACTTGAGTAAGTTATCGATGTCTTTGAGTGTTTAATAACTCAGAGACCGTGAAAAATTGGAATCAATGGGAATGTAGCACTTGATGAAGAACTCATAAGAAGTTATGCGGTTCCATGATAATCTCGAGATACCAGGGGGTAATACTCGACGACAGATCAAAGTAGAGGTTGGACTAGGGTAAAGCTCTGCAGAAGACAAGTGGTCAAACTTGCACGAGAAATGGAATCAAGGAGAAACATGGTCGGAACCACGTCCACAGATACAAGATGAACTTATAACAAGGGGATAATTATTTTAAGAGAAGCTTCCATGATAAGGTATACATCGGGTCCATGGGCATGAACACATGGTTCAAGGTCGACTCCCACTTGTTCAATGCATAACCTTTCATTCACCTCTCGTATTTCGAAAATGACATTAGTTGTTGAAATTTTTACCTGGTGCAATGCCAGATAAGTATGACCCGTGAAATCTTTCGGGTTCACACGAATTAGGGAAGGCATAGGTGTTGGGGAACGTTGCAGAAAACAAAAATTTTCCTATGGTTTCACCAAGATCCATCTAGGAGTTCATCTAGCAACGAGTGATCGGATTGCATCTACATACCTTTGTAGATCACGCGCGGAAGCGTTCAAAGAATGGGGGTGAGGAAGGTGTACTCGACGTGATTCAAATCACCGAAGATCCTAGCGCCGAACGGACGGCACCTCCGCGTTCAACACACGTACGGTCAGCGTAACGTCTCCTCCTTCTTGATCCAGCAAGGGGAAAGGAGAGGTTGAGGAAGATAGCTCCAACAGCAGCACGACGGCGTGGTGGTGATGGAGCTGCAGTACTCCGGCAGGGCTTCGCCAAGCACTATGGAGGAGGAGGATGTGTTGGAGAGGGAGAGGGAGGCACCAAAGATGTGTTATGAGAGGCCCTCCTTCCCCCACTATATATAGGGAGTCCAAGGGGGGGCGCCGGCCCTATGAGATCCAATCTCCTAGGGGGGGTGCGGCCAAGGGAGGAATCCCTCCTCCCCAAGGCACCTAGGAGGTGCCTTCCCCCTTTGGGACTCTTCCCTTCCTTGAACCCTAGGCGCATGGGCCTCTTGGGGCTGGTGCCCTTGGCCCATATAGGCCAAGGCACACCCCCTACAGCCCATGTGGCCCCCCGGGGCAGGTGGCCCCACCCGGTGGACCCCCGGGACCCTTCCGGTGGTCCCGGTACAATACCGGTGACCCCGAAACTTGTCCCGATGCCCGAAATAGCACTTCCTATATATAATTCTTTACCTCCGGAACATTCCGGAACTCCTCGTGATGTCCGGGATCTCAGCCGGGACTCCGAACAACATTCGGTTTACTGCATATACATATCCCTACAACCCTAGTGTCACCGAACCTTAAGTGTGTAGACCCTACGGGTTCGGGAGACATGTAGACATGACCGAGATCGCTCTCCGGTCAATAACCAACAGCGGGATCTGGATACCCATGTTGGCTCCCACATGCTCCTCGATGATCTCATTGGATGAACCATGATGTCGAGGATTCAAGCAACCCCGTATACAATTCCCTTTATCAATCGGTATGTTACTTGCCCGAGATTTGATCGTCGGTATCCCAATACCTCGTTCAATCTCGTTACCGGCAAGTCACTTTACTCGTACCGTAATGCATGATCCCGTGACCAGACACTTGGTCACTTTGAGCTCATTATGATGATGCATTACCGAGTGGGCCCAGTGATACCTCTCCGTCATACGGAGTGACAAATCCCAGTCTTGATCCGTGTCAACCCAACAGACACTTTCGGAGATACCCATAGTATACCTTTATAGTCACCCAGTTACGTTGTGACGTTTGGCACACCCAAAGCACTCCTAGGGTATCCGGGAGTTACACGATCTCATGGTCTAAGGAAAGGATACTTGACATTGGAAAACTCTAGCGAACGAACTATACGATCTTATGCTATGTTTAGGATTGGGTCTTGTCCATCACATCATTCTCCTAATGAAGTTTCTCCTAATGATGTGATCTCGTTATCAATGACATCCAATGCCCATAGTCAGGAAACCATGACTATCTGTTGATCAACGAGCTAGTCAACTAGAGGCTTACTAGGGACATGTTGGTGTCTATTATTCACACATGTATTACGATTTCCGGATAACACAATTATAGCATGAATAAAGACAATTATCATGAACAAGGAAATATAATAATAATGCTTTTATTATTGCCTCTAGGGCATATTTCCAACAGTCTCCCACTTGCACTAGAGTCAATAATCTTGTTACATTGTGATGAATCGAACACCCATGGAATTCTGGTGTTGATCATGTTTTGCTCTAGGGAGAGGTTTAGTCAACGGATCTTCTACATTTAGGTCCATATGTACTTTACAAATATCTATGTCTCCATTTTGAACATTTTCACGAATGGAGTTGAAGTGACGCTTGATGTGCCTGGTCTTCTTGTGAAACCTGGGCTCCTTGGCAAGTGCAATAGCTCCAGTGTTGTCACAGAAGAGTTTGACTGGCCCCGACGCATTGGGTATGACTCCTAGGTCGGTGATGAACTCCTTCACCCAAATTGCTTCATGTGCTGCCTCCGAGGATGCCATGTACTCCGCTTCACATGTAGATCCCACCACGACGCTCTGCTTGCAACTGCACCAGCTTACCGCCCCACCATTCAAAATATACACGTATCCGGTTTGTGACTTTGAGTCATCCAGATCTGTGTCGAAGCTAGCGTCGACGTAACCCTTTACGACGAGCTCTTCGTCACCTCCATAAATAAGAAATATTTCCTTAGTCCTTTTCAGGTACTTTAGGATATTCTTGACCACTGTCCAGTGTTCCTTGCCGGGATTACTTTGGTACCTTCCTACCAAACTTACGGCAAGGTTTACATCAGGTCTGGTACACAGCATGGCATACATAATAGAACCTATGGCTGAGGCATAGGGGATGACGCTCATCTCTTCTATATCTTCTGCCGTGGTCGGACATTGAGCTGATCTCAATTTCACACCTTGTAACACAGGCAAGAACCCCTTCTTAGACTGATCCATATTGAACTTCTTCAATATCTTATCAAGGTATGTGCTTTGTGAAAGACCTATGAGGCGTCTCGATCTATCTCTATAGATCTTGATGCCTAATATATAAGCAGCTTCTCCAAGGTCCTTCAATGAAAAACTCTTATTCAAGTAGGCCTTAATGCTGTCCAAGAGTTTTATATCATTTCCCATCAAAAGTAAGTCATCTACATATAGTATGAGAAATGCTACAGAGCTCCCACTCACTTTCTTGTAAACGCAGGCTTCTCCATAAGTCTGTGTAAACCCAAACGCTTTGATCATCTCATCAAAGCGAATGTTCCAACTCCGAGATGCTTGCACCAGCCCATAAATCGAGCATTGGAGCTTGCACACCTTGTCAGCATTCTTAGGATCGACAAAACCTTCCGGCTGCATCATATACAATTCTTCCTTAAGGAAACCATTAAGGAATGCCGTTTTGACGTCCATTTGCCATATTTCATAATCATAGAATGCGGTTATCCCTAACATGATTCGGACGTACTTTAGCTTCGCTACCGGTGAGAAAGTCTCATCGTAGTCAACCCCTTGAACTTGTCGATAAGCCTTAGCGACAAGCCGAGCTTTATAGATGGTCACATTACCATCCGCGTCTGTCTTCTTCTTAAAGATCCATTTATTTTCTATGGCTCGCCGCTCAACGGGCAAGTCAGTCAAAGTCCATAATTCGTTTTCATACATGGATCCTATCTCGGATTTCATGGCTTCTAGCCATTTGTCGGAATCCGGGCCCGCCATCGCTTCTTCATAGTTCGAAGGTTCACCATTGTCTAACAACATGATTTCCAAGACAGGGTTGCCATACCACTCTGGTGCAGAATGTGTCCTTGTGGACCTACGAATTTCAGTAGGAGCTTGATCAGAAGTATCTTGATCATTATCATTAACTTCCTCTCTAGTCG
Organism: Triticum aestivum; assembly: GCF_018294505.1. Lineage (NCBI taxonomy): Eukaryota > Viridiplantae > Streptophyta > Magnoliopsida > Poales > Poaceae > Triticum > Triticum aestivum. The sequence continues at coordinate 382,010,356 of NC_057797.1, forward strand.
GTGTAGGCACCTCAGGAACATTTTCTTGAGTTGCACCATTTTCCGGTTCAAGAGGTAATACTTCATCAAGGTCTACTTTCCTCCCACTTACTTCTTTCAAGAGAAACTCCTTCTCTAGAAAGGATTCATTCTTGGCAACAAAGATCTTGCCTTCGGATCTGAGGTAGAAGGTATACCCAATAGTTTCTTTAGGGTATCCTATGAAGACGCATTTTTCCGACTTGGGTTCGAGCTTTTCAGGTTGAAGTTTCTTGACATAAGCATCGCATCCCCAAACTTTCAGAAACGACAGCTTAGGTTTCTTCCCAAACCATAATTCATACGGTGTCGCCTCAACGGATTTCGATGGAGCCCTATTTAAAGTGAATGCGGCAGTCTCTAAAGCATTGCCCCAAAAAGATAGTGGTAAATCGGTAAGAGACATCATAGATCGCACCATATCTAATAGAGTGCGATTACGACGTTCGGACACACCATTACGCTGAGGTGTTCCAGGCGGCATGAGCTGTGAAACTATTCCATATTTTCTTAAGTGTGTGCCAAACTCATGACTCAAGTATTCTCCTCCACGATCTGATCGCAGGAACTTGATTTTCCTGTCACGTTGATTCTCAACCTCACTCTGAAATTCCTTGAACTTTTCAAAGGTCTCAGACTTGTGTTTCATTAAGTAGACATACCCATATCTACTCAAGTCATCAGTGAGGGTGAGAACATAACGATAGCCACCGCGAGCCTCAACACTCATTGGACCACACACATCAGTATGTATGATTTCCAATAAGTTGGTTGCTCGCTCCATTGTTCCTGAGAACGGAGTCTTGGTCATTTTACCCATGAGGCATGGTTCGCACGTGTCAAATGATTCGTAATCAAGAGACTCTAAAAGTCCATCAGCATGGAGCTTCTTCATGCGTTTGACACCTATGTGACCAAGGCGGCAGTGCCACAAGTATGTGGAGCTATCATTATCAATCTTACATCTTTTGGTACTCACACTATGAACATGTGTAGCATTACGCTCGAGATTCATTAAGAATAAACCATTCACCATCGGAGCATGACCATAAAACATATCTCTCATATAAATAGAACAACCATTATTCTCGGATTTAAATGAGTAGCCATCTCGAATTAAACGAGATCCTGATACAATGTTCATGCTCAAAGCTGGCACTAAATAACAATTATTAAGGTTTAAAACTAATCCCGAAGGCAAATGTAGAGGTAGCGTGCCGACGGCGATCACATTGACCTTGGAACCATTCCCGACGCGCATCGTCACCTCGTCCTTTGCCAGTCTCCGCTTATTCCGCAGCTCCTGCTTTGAGTTACAAATGTGAGCAACCGCACCGGTATCAAATACCCAGGAGCTACTACGAATACTGGTAAGGTACACATCAATTACATGTATATCACATATACCTTTTGTTTTGCCGGCCTTCTTGTCCGCTAAGTATTTGGGGCAGTTCCGCTTCCAGTGACCACTTCCCTTGCAATAAAAGCACTCAGTCTCGGGCTTGGGTCCATTCTTTGGCTTCTTCCCGGCAGCTTGCTTGCCGGGTGCGGCAACTCCCTTGCCGTCCTTCTTGAAGGCTTTCTTACCCTTGCCCTTCTTGAACTTAGTGGTTTTATTCACCATCAACACTTGATGTTCCTTTTTGACTTCTACCTCTGCTGATTTCAGCATTGCAAATACCTCAGGAATGGTCTTTTCCATCCCCTGCATATTGAAGTTCATCACAAAGCTCTTGTAGCTTGGTGGAAGCGACTGGAGGATTCTGTCAATGACCGCGTCATCCGGGAGATTAACTCCCAGCTGAGTCAAGCGGTTATGTAACCCAGACATTGTGAGTATGTGCTCACTGACAGAACTATTTTCCTCCATCTTACAGCTGAAGAACTTGTCGGAGACTTCATATCTCTCGACCCGGGCATGAGCTTGAAAAACCATTTTCAGCTCTTCGAACATCTCGTATGCTCCGTGTCTCTCAAAACGTTTTTGGAGCCCCGGTTCTAAGCTGTAAAGCATGCCGCACTGAACGAGGGAGTAATCATCAGCACGTGTCTGCCAAGCGTTCATAACGTCTTGGTTCTGTGGGATGGGTGCGTCACCTAGCGGTGCTTGTAGGACATAATCTTTCTTGGCAGCTATGAGGATGATCCTCAGGTTCTGGACCCAGTCCGTGTAGTTGCTGCCATCGTCTTTCAGCTTGGTTTTCTCTAGGAACGCGTTGAAGTTGAGGACTACGTTGGCCATTTGATCTACAAGACATATTGTAAAGATTTTAGACTAAGTTCATGATAATTAAGTTCATCTAATCAAATTAATCAATAAACTCCCACTTAGATAGACATCCCTCTAGTCATCTAAGTATAACATGATCCGAGTTAACTAGGCCGTGTCCGATCATCACGTGAGACGGACTAGTCAACATCGGTGAACATCTTCATGTTGATCGTATCTTCTATACGACTCATGCTCGACCTTTCAGTCTTCTGTGTTCCGAGGCCATGTCTGTACATGCTAGGCTCGTCAAGTCAACCTAAGTGTTTGCATGTGTAAATCTGTCTTACACCCGTTGTATGTGAACGTTAGAATCTAACACCCGATCATCATGTGGTGCTTCGAAACAACGTATTGTCGCAACGGTGCACAGTTAGGGGGAACACTTTCTTGAAATTATTATGAGGGATCATCTTATTTACTACCGTCGTTCTAAGTAAACAAGATGCAAAAACATGATAAACATCACATGCAATCAAATAATAATAGTGACATGATATGGCCAATATCACATAGCTCCTTTGATCTCCATCTTGGGGCTCCATGATCACCTTGTCACCGGCATGACACCATGATCTCCATCATCATGATCTCCATCATCGTGTCTCCATGAAGTTGCTCGCCAACTATTACTTCTACTACTATGGCTAACGCGTTTAGCAATAAAGTAAAGTAATTACATGGCGTTTCTCAATGACACGCAGGTCATACAAAAATAAAGACAACTCCTATGGCTCCTGCCGGTTGTCATACTCATCGACATGCAAGTCGTGATTCCTATTACAATAGCATGAACATCTCATACATCACATATATATATCATTCATCATTCATCACAACTTTGGCCATATCATATCACAAAGCACTTGCTGCAAAAACAAGTTAGACGTCCTCTAATTGTTGTTGCAAGTTTTACGTGGCTGAAATAGGGTTCTAGCAAGAACGTTTTCTTACCTACGTGAAAGCCACAACGTGATTTGTCAACTTCTATTTACCCTTCATAAGGACCCTTTTCATCGAATCCGCTCCAACTAAAGTGGGAGAGACAGACACCCGCCAGCCACCTTATGCAACTTGTGCATGTTAGTCGGTGGAACCGGTCTCACGTAAGCGTACGTGTAAGGTTGGTCCGGGCCGCTTCATCCCACAATACCGTTGAAGCAAGATAAGACTAGTAGCGGCAAGAAAGTTGACAACATCAACGCCCACAACAAATTGTGTTCAACTCGTGCAAGAGAACTACGCATAGACCTAGCTCATGATGCCACTATTGGGGAACGTTGCAGAAAACAAAAAAATTCCTACGGTTTCACCAAGATCCATCTAGGAGTTCATCTAGCAACGAGTGATCGGATTGCATCTACATACCTTTGTAGATCACGCGCGGAAGCGTTCAAAGAATGGGGATGAGGAAGGTGTACTCGACGTGATTCAAATCACCGAAGATCCTAGCGCCGAACGGACGGCACCTCCGCGTTCAACACACGTACGGTCAGCGTAACGTCTCCTCCTTCTTGATCCAGCAAGGGGAAAGGAGAGGTTGAGGAAGATAGCTCCAACAGCAGCACGACGGCGTGGTGGTGATGGAGCTGCAGTACTCCGGCAGGGCTTCGCCAAGCACTATGGAGGAGGAGGATGTGTTGGAGAGGGAGAGGGAGGCACCAAAGATGTGTTATGAGAGGCCCTCCTTCCCCCACTATATATAGGGAGTCCAAGGGGGGGTGCCGGCCCTATGAGATCCAATCTCCTAGGGGGGGTGCGGCCAAGGGAGGAATCCCTCCTCCCCAAGGCACCTAGGAGGTGCCTTCCCCCTTTGGGACTCTTCCCTTCCTTGAACCCTAGGCGCATGGGCCTCTTGGGGCTGGTGCCCTTGGCCCATATAGGCCAAGGCGCACCCCCTACAGCCCATGTGGCCCCCCGGGGCAGGTGGCCCCACCCGGTGGACCCCCGGGACCCTTCTGGTGGTCCCGATACAATACCGCTGACCCCGAAACTTGTCTCGATGCCCGAAATAGCACTTCCTATATATAATTCTTTACCTCCAAACCATTCCGGAACTCCTCGTGACGTCCGAGATCTCATCCGGGACTCCGAACAACATTCGGGTTACTGCATATACATATCCCTACAACCCTAGCGTCACCGAACCTTAAGTGTGTAGACCCTACGGGTTCGGGAGACATGTAGACATGACCGAGATTGCTCTCCGGTCAATAACCAACAGCGGGATCTGGATACCCATGTTGGCTCCCACATGCTCCTCGATGATCTCATCGGATGAACCACGATGTCGAGGATTCAAGCAACCCCGTATACAATTCCCTTTGTCAATCGGTATGTTACTTGCCCGAGATTCGATCGTCGGTATCCCAATACCTCGTTCAATCTCGTTACCGGCAAGTCAATTTACTCGTACCGTAATGCATGATCCCGTGACCAGACACTTGGTCACTTTGAGCTCATTATGATGATGCATTACCGAGTGGGCCCAGTGATACCTCTCCGTCATACGGAGTGACAAATCCCAGTCTTGATCCGTGTCAACCCAACAGACACTTTCGGAGATACCCATAGTATACCTTTATAGTCACCCAGTTAAGTTGTGACGTTTGGCACACCCAAAGCACTCCTACGGTATCCGGGAGTTACACGATCTCATGGTCTAAGGAAAGGATACTTGACATTGGAAAACTCTAGGAAACGAACTATACGATCTTATGCTATGTTTAGGATTGGGTCTTGTCCATCACATCATTCTCCTAATGATGTGATCTCGTTATCAATGACATCCAATGCCCATAGTCAGGAAACCATGACTATCTGTTGATCAACGAGCTAGTCAACTAGAGGCTTACTAGGGACATGTTGGTGTCTATTATTCACACATGTATTACGATTTCCGGATAACAGAATTATAGCATGAATAAAGACAATTATCATGAACAAGGAAATATAATAATAATGCTTTTATTATTGCCTCTAGGGCATATTTCCAACAATAGGTTCAACCCATTAGAGCATCTTAGGAACTTATACCACAAACTTTGGAGTAAATAATACAAGCTCTAAAGTAGAGCATGGTTCACAAAGCAGAGGATACAATTTACCAAAGGCATTATATACCCATGGAAAGGCTCACAAGGTTATTCAATATGAAGGACATGGTCGGATAAAATCCGACAAAGGGTCTGGTGGTCCACAAGGGATCTGATGTGAGCATCGATACTCAACTAGAGGAAGAAAGAGTGCAAGGAGGTCAGATTATAGAAACAAATGACTAACTCAAAGCTCAAATGCAAAGGAATTATGAATTCCAAGACAAGGGATTAGAAGCAATGCTCTGATTGGGGATGGATAAGTTGAATAGCCTTAGGGGTACAATCGATGGCAATGTGGTTGGTTGAGATCCAGCTCAAGTTTAAAATGACGTCTGAGCCGGAAGGATAATCCTAGGATTCGACTGATGATTGTGAACATTTGCAACTTCTTGAATCAATGGACTCAAAAATGATAGTGACCAAGGATGCCACTAGTATTTGTATACTTATGGGATTAACCATAATGCAAGCAAGCAAGAATTTCAAGAACAACTGGCGGTTGAGGATTTTTGAAAGATCAATTAGTATTTCGAAGACTTTGGTGAAACACATGAACAACTGGGGAGAAACAAATCCTTGGTGTGTGTGAGGATTAATTTATAGGTGTATTCATGGTGACAAGGAACTGTCAGGCAGTATGCACAAGGATTCTCGGAACAACAATGAGTATTTCGAGGTATCTCGTAATAACAAGAGCAACTGGGGACTAAGGTAAGAATGGCAAGTGCATGTAGTTATCTATAGGGTTGATGGTGGAAGGGAATTGCAAACGCAATGAGCACAAGCTCTCGGGATAACTTCGGAGAGTACTTCTGAATCCTCTGGTGCAGTAGGCGATCATCTGTAATAAGGGGCTCTCTGGAAGGAAGTAATTACAAGAACCTAGAGTTAGAGTTAGCAAAATCTTTTAACCCGAATAGAATAGAGATCATATTCCCAGAGTATAGATGAGGAATAAAAGATCCTAATACCACCCAATGGCGATGTGGGCCTGTAAGCTGCACAGCCATGTTAGTTAAAAGTTTTGCAATGACTAGACTCAACTTCGGCCAAGGAGTTTGGAAGGGGGATTCCTACAGGCAGTCGACTCTGATACCAACTTGTGACGCCCCTGATTTGACCGTACACTAATCATACACGCAAATGTGTACGATCAAGATCAGGGACTCACGGGAAGATATCACAACATAACTCTACAAATAAAATAAGTCATGCAAGCATCATATTACAAGCCAGGGGCCTCGAGGGCTCGAATACAAGAGCTCGATCATAGACGAGTCAGCGAAAGCAACAATATCTGAGTACAGACATAAGTAAGCAAGTTTGCCTTAAGAAGGATAGCACAAACTGGGATACAAATCGAAAGAGGCGCGGGCCTCCTGCCTAGAATCGTCCTAAACTACTACTTGTCGTCGTCAGCAGCCTACACGTAGTAGTAGGCACCTCCAGTGTAGTAGGAGTCGTCGTCGACGGTGGTGTCTGGCTCCTGGGATCCATCGTCTGGTCGCAACAATCGGGTATAGAAAGGGGGAAAGGGGGGAGCAAAGCAACCGTGAGTACTCATCCAAAGTACTCGCAAGCAAGGAACTACACTACATATGTATGCATTGGTATCAAATGGAAAAGGGGTAGCATATGTGGACTGAACTGTAGAATGCCGGAATAAGAGGGGGATAGCTGTCCTATCAAAGACTACGCTTCTGGCAACCTCCATCTTGCAGCATGTAGGAGAGTGTAGATGGTAAGTTCACCAAGTATCATCGCATAACATAATCCTACCCAGTGATCCTCCCCTCGTCGCCCTGTGAGAGAGCGATCACCGGTTGTATCTGGCACTTGGAAGAGTGTGTTTTATTAAGTATCCAGTTCTAGTTGTCATAAGGTCAAGGTACAACTCCGGGTCATCCTTTTACCGAGGGACACGACTCTTCGAATAGATCAACTTCCCTGCAGGGGTGCACCACATTTCCCAGCACGCTCGATCCCCTTTGTCCGAACACACTTTTCTGGGTCATGCCTATCCTCGGAAGATCAACACGCTGTAGCCCTACCTAGGCACAACAGAGAGGTCAGCACGCCGGTCTAAATCCTATGGTGCAGGGGTCTGCGCCCATCGCCCATTGCACATCTGCACGTTGCGTATGCGGCCAGTGAGCAGACCTAGCCTCCCTTATACAAGAGCAGGCGTTCCAGTCCAACCCAGCGCGCGCCGCTCAGTCGCTGATGTCACAAAGGCTTCGGTTGATACCACAACGTCAAGTGCCCATAAATGTTCCCGCGTAGTTGGTTAGTGCGTATAGGCTAATTGCCAGACTCAGATCAAATACCCAGATCTCGTTAAGCATGTTATTTTGAAATAACCACGGACGTCGACCAGGGCCAGGCCCACCTCTCTCCTAGGCGGTCTCAACATGCCCTGTCGCTCCGCCACAAAGGTTCACTCAGAGGGTCGTCCGGACAAACATCCTTCCGGACCCAATCTGTGTATCACTCGCGGGTACTCTACGAGCCGACCCGACTTTAGTCATCACAGGTATCATATAATATGTATATAAGTATACACCCGTGATCACCTCCCGAGTGATCACGACCTGATAGTATAGCATGGCAGACGGACAAGAATGTAGGGCCACTGATGATAAACTAGCATCCTATACTAAGCATTTAGGATTGCAGGTAAGGTATCAATAACTATAGCAACAATGACAGGCTATGCATCAGGATAGGATTTACGGAAAGCAGTAACATGCTACACTACTCTAATGCAAGAAGTAGAGAGACGAGTAGGAAATATCTGGTGATCAAGGGGGCTTGCCTGGCTGCTCTGGCAAGAAGGAGGGGTCGTCAACAACGTAGTCGATCGGGGCACCAGCAGTGGCGTTAGTCTTGTAGTCTACCGGAGAGAAGAGGGGGAAGAAACAGTAAATACAATGCAAACATAAGCATGACAATGTATGACATGACAAAGCGCGGCGCTAGGTGTGCCCTGACGCGGTAGGAGGTGATACCGGCGATGGGGGAAAACATCTGGAAAAGTATCCCCGGTGTTTCGTGTTTTCGGACAGATGAATCGGAGGGGGAAACTTGCGTGTTTGCTATGCTAGGGACGCGTGGAGGACGAACGGGTTGCGGATCCGGATTTGTCTCATCGTTCTGAGCAACTTTCATGTACAAAGTTTTCCCATCCGAGCTACGGTTTATTTTACATTAATTTTTAATGTTTAAAATCATTTTCTAGAATTATCAGATTATTTTAATTCGAAATAAATGTGAATTGCTAGGTGCACCCAGCTCTGGGTACACATAAGTGTACCAGAGGGGCCGACATGTGGCCTCGGGTTAAACTTGACGAGCCTAGCATATGCAGATATGGCCTCGGAACACTGAGACCGAAAGGTCGAACGTGAATCATATAGTAGATATGATCAAAATAGTGATGTTCACCATTGAAAGCTACTCCATCTCACGTGATGATCGGACATGGTTTAGTTGATATGGATTACGTGATCATTTAGATGCCCCGAGGGATGTTTATCTAAGTGGGAGTTCTTAAGTAATATGATAAATTGAACTTAAATTTATCATGAAATTAGTCTTGATAGTATTTGCATATCTATGCTGTATATCAATAGCTCGCGTATAGCTTCCCCATTTTATTTATGATTTGTTCGTAGAGGAAACTAAGTTGAAAGGTGATAGTAGCAATGATGCGGACTAGGATCGTGATCTGAGCGTTGGGCAAGAAAAACAGAGGAAATTTCATGGTGTGTTACCCTTACATAATGATAATAAAAAACTAAACTTAGCCGTGAGAGCCCGTTGGAAGAAACAGAAGGTGAATCGAGCATAACAACAGAGGGACAAAGCTGGTTATCTCTTTGGGGGCACTCATATCCCGTCGAAGCTAAAAGTTTTTTGTGGCGACTTGCGCAACACTCCATCCTGACTGGAGATGTTCTTCATCACCAAAATATGGCTATGGCATCGGTTTGTTCATTGGGTGGAGCTGCAGATTCTTGGAGACACGCGCTTATTGAATGTAACATGTCCAGGTCCATCTAGGTCCTATCTCAGGAGTTGGTGGAGCATATGTGTGCTAATAGGGATCCTATGCCAAGAACTGGATTTTCTCAGTGATTGAATCTTTGTCTGACGAGGAATTAATTCATTTGGTGGTGACCATATGGGTTATTTGGAGCGCCATGAGGAAAGCAATCCACATGGACATTTCTTAGAGTCCCTTATCTTCTCATTGTTTTATTTCCTCTAATTTAATTAAGCTACAGGTCCTCGATAAGCCGAGGAGAGAGGTCTCGGGACATCTTGGATTAGACCAAGGGCGAGCAAACATGCGAGCGGTCAAGGGAGAAATCACTCTGTTTCATTGGACTGGCCCATGCACCCGAGCGCTCATACACTGCAGCGTCAACTAATGCTATAAGTGTTGACATGGAGGGGACCTCCTATTTGCTGCTCTCGACGGCAAACAGTCGGTCGATCATATAGGACAATCCCCGATTAGCGTGCTGACTACTATAGTGCCCAATTTTTTTCCTGGTTTTTCATGGGGGAGACTAGAATGAGATCAGCATATCTGGAGAGATCTTGCGATCCAGCTACAAGATCCATTGGATTAGGAGCCAATGGTACAGTTCGAGAAAGGTTGGATGCGATGGACATATTGCATGAACCTCCTCGTCAAATGGAAATATCGCAGGCAGAGTTGTATCCCAAACCTATCCTCTCTCTGCTGGACCAAAGCGTGCCGCCGGAGTGCAGCACGCCAGCACCTATGGATTTGTTAATGGTTTTTGATTCATGGAGCCGTCACCGAAGCTTAGGTCCACTGTTTCCTTCTTCCTTTTGTTAAACACTTTTCTAATATGATGTTCTTCACCTAATTTTAAAATATATGTGATGAATCTCAAATGACAATTCTTTCTTCCAGCCCACTGTTAGCACTGAAAGCTTTTAATTTAACATGTGTGGTGATTCTAAACATTTGCATCTGTTGGTTGTGAGTACTTCCTCTGTCCCATAATATAAGAACGTTTTTCAAGCTAACATAGCTTGAAAAACGTTCTTATATTATGGGACAGAGGAAGTACTATATAACATTTTCTCCATTTTGAGAAAATATTTATAAGATATTGTGTGCTCACGTCATAAGTATACACACAGAAATGCATGTGTCCATTATATTACAATCTGCACTATACTTACATCTACAGAAAAACATTGTCTCTTCTTGGGTGTAAGAATTCATTACAAGGAAGTATAGTGGAATTAATCTCTGAAAAAGAGTGACCATCACTTAATTCTGTCGCGGCAAGGCTACTGGCCAATTCTGTAAAATAGAAAGAACAAGCAGAATCATAGTTATTGTAAGGAAGAACTTGAAAGATTAGCAATTTTGATACTAAATTCACTTGAGATGGCTGGTGCACTACACGGATTGGTCTGGCATGCCAAGAATGGCGAGGGCGAGTTCACGCTGGTTTCCTCCATTTAGAAGCACAATTGCCTTATCTTCTCTGCTTTCCTAGAAAAAAATTGAATGGAGGGACATATCACAAACTAGATGCAGTTTGAAGGAAGTGCAGGCTACTGTGCTAAAAGGAGTGCTTCTTAAATTGAAGCAGCCCTATACTTAAATTTTTGATTCAAATATGTACTAAAAATTAGCATCCACTAAATGGATTGCATTACAAATTGTAAGCACCACAATCGAATGGAAATCTCTTGATTACAATACATAGTAGCAAGGACCAAAATTAGAGCCGACTCAATAAAAAATTCAGTGCAAGTGCGTTCCAATGTGGGATGATTTGGACATACAGTACTAGTTTTATGTGTTGTATGTACCCCAATATCACCACCAGAACAAGTATGGAATGGTGTTGTATGACGGGGTACTCGTTGGCAATAGACAGGGCGATATGTGGGGAAGCAATTTCCTGGTTAGGGTTAAGAACTGACGCCGTTGCAGTTAATGGGAGGGGACTTCGTGGTCCAGAGGTGAGGCCGGAAATATCTGGGTGGGGAAGGCCACCGCGGTCGACGAGGGTATTTGATGGTCTGGAGTGTGGGTGGGGAAGTGTTGGCTAGCAGCAGGAGTCTGCAAGGCAAGGCCGTCGTGGTCGCTGCCGCCAAGATTGGATTCTAGAACTGGAAGACCTGGCTGGATGGAACTAATCCTTTCCATGAAGGGGGTTTACTTAGAAGTACAAAATGTACATGCTCTAAATGCAAAAATGTATTGTCAAAGAGGCTGGAATCCCACCACACCATATCTGTACCATGCTTCCAACATCCAAGATGGTGGATCACACGATCGCAGCTCAAGTGCCGATCCTATACTAGTCGTGCCCAGTTTTTCATTTGATTTTTGGGGAAAAGGAAAAGGATATTTAAATTGCGCAATTTTTCTAAATATTTGTGAACATTTTTTTAAAAAATTAAACATTAAAAAACATTTTTTTCAAAAGAGCGAACATTTTTAAAAAAATGAGAACATTTATTAAAATTGGCAAACTTCTTTTGAATAAGTGAGCACATTTTGAAAAGGTGAAATGGTTTGAAAATGAGATGGTTTTTCAAATTTGCGAACTTTTTCAACATTTAACTTTTTAAAATGTGAATCATTTTTGTGAAAAACACAAACACTTTTTGAAAGATGAACAATTTTAAAATTATTAATGGTTTTTGAAAAAACAACTTTTCATTAAAATACAAATAAAAAATAAGATAAAAGAAAATATAAGATAGAAAAATTAAAAAAAAGTCGGTTTGGAGCCTTTTCCTTTTTTGAGAATCATGAGCTTTATTAATCAACCGGCAGGATTACACTCCTTCCACACACAAGTCGCGAGGGAGGTAGGAATATAATTAATCCATAAGCATCGCCTCCTAGAAACACTACATTGTTTAGCGCAAAGATGTGCTAGCTCATTCGCTTCTCTAGCCGTATAGATCAAACAGAATTCCTCAAAATTCCCACAAAACTCTCAAATTTCATTTATTGTAGTAGTATCTCTGAGCGATCAACCCTTGGAGACTTCCACTGATCGACCACTAGTTTAGCATCGGTTTCAATGATAACTTTTCTATAACCCAACTCATAAGCTAGCCGGACCCCATCTCTCACTGCATAAGAGCATCTCCAACCGTTCACCCCCCAGGAGGCATAAAATCGCCCCCTGGGGGCGAGCTGGCGATACAATCGGCGCTGGGGCAGTTGGGCATCCAGTCGTCGCCCCCAGGCGCCGAGGTTGGTCCAGTTTGCGGCCCACTTTCGGCGAATAAAGGCCCCATATGGGTGAGAATCGGCCCATATTCGGCGTGATTCGTCGTGGCTTGGCGTTCAATTGTGAACATAATTTTTCAGTACAAATTATATAGTTCATCATAGAAAATCAAATAGTTCAACAAAATAGTGCAACAACAAATTGTTCAGTACAAATTATATAGTTCAACAAATAAAAACCCATATTTCATCACGCATCGAGCCCGACATCGCCCTTGAGCCTCCATAGGTGCTCCACCAGATCCTGCTGCAGTTGATGATGCACCTGTGGGTCTCGGATCTCCTGACACATACTGAGTTAGGCAGTCCAGGTTGCCGGTAGCTGGTGATCAACTTCGGCTAGACGACCCTGCCTGTAGTATGGTTCAGTGTCAAACACTGGCTCTTCCTGCTCGCTCTCGATGAGCATGATGTGCAAGATGACACAGCAAGTCATGATCTCCCACATTTGATCTTTCGACCAGGTCTGAGCAGGATAGCGGACAACAACAAATCGAGATTGGTGCACATGAAAAGCCCGCTCGACATCCTTCTTGCAAGCCTCCTGCACCTTGGCAAAGTGGGACTTCTTGCCTCCTGGCACAACGTTTGAGATAGTCTTCACGAATGTAGACCATCTCGGATAGATGCCATCAGCTAGGTAGTACCCCTTGTTACAGTGCCGCCCATTGACCTCGAAGTTCACTAGAGGAGAATGACCTTCAACAAGCTTGGCAAAGACAGGGGAGCACTGCAGCACGTTGATGTCATTGTGAGTTCCTGGCATACCAAAGAAGGAGTGCCAAATCCAGAGGTCATGTGTGGCCACCGCCTCAAGTACCACACTGCAACCGCCTTTGGCGCCTTTGTACATCCCCTGCCAAGCAAATAGGCAGTTCTTCCATTTCCAATGCATGTAGTCGATGCTTCCAACCATCCCAGGAAATCCTCTTGCTGCATTCTGTGCTAAGATCCGAGCAGTGTCTTCCGCATTGGCTGTTCGCAAGTATTGCGGTCCAAACACTGCCACCACTACCCGACAGAACTTGTAGAAACACTTAATGCTGGTGGACTCGGCCATGCGCCCATAGTCGTCGAGTGAATCACCGGGAGCTCCGTATGCAAGCATCCTCATCGCTGTCGTGCACTTCTGGATCGAGGTGAATCCAAGTTTGTCGGTGCAATTTTTCTTGCACTTGAAGTAGTTGTCGAACTCCCGGATGGAATTCACAATCCTGAGGAAAAGCTTTCGGCTCATCCGATAACGGCGCCGAAATGTTTTGTCGCCGTGCAGTGGAGCGTCGGTGAAGTAGTCGGAGTAGAGCATGCAGTAGCCTTCGAGACGATGCCGGTTCTTTGCTTTCACCCCACTACTAGGAAAAGGGCTATAGATAGAATTGACACTAATGGCGCACCAGGGAAGTAGTGCGCCACTACTATATACTAATGGCGCACCAGTTGGTGACACTAATGGCGCACCATAAAATAGGTGTGCCACTAGTGATAATTTTTTTTATTTTTACATATATACTAATGGCGCATCCTACCGAAGTGCGCCATTACTAGTTCTAACTAGTAATGTCTCACCAGACATGGAGTGCGCCAGTACTGAATTTTTTTTGTTCTTTTTTTTTACAAAACTACTAATGGCGCACCGCCTCACAGTGCGCCATTACTAGTTTAAACTACTAATGGCGCACCCTGTAAAAGTGCGCCATTAGTATATATATATATATTTTTACTTTTCTGCAAAACTACTAATGGCGCACCACCTGCAGGTGCGCCATTAGTAACCAGGGTTACTAATGGCGCACGTGCAGGTGGTGCGCCATTAGTAACCTGGGACCCCAACAAGATATTTTGGACAGCCCCACACCTACCCACTCACTTTCCCCACTTCATTCCCTCCACCTCCTTCTCCAAGCTTTCGGCTGCCTCCTCCTCCTCACCTCATTTCCACCATAGATTCATCAAAATTAAGTGGTGAAATTACCTTTTTTTGATAGGTAAGTAAGGGGAAAGCTATCTTCATGATGTAGATCTACTTTTTTTCTCATTAGCTCGCTCCAACAACGTGCACATGCACTTTTTGTGGCCTAGCTAGATCTATGTATATTTGTGGTGTTGCATGTGTTTGTGGTGTTGCATATATGTTTGTGTTTGCAGGTACCGGTATTTGAAATGCGATAGTTGCCAATATTTTGCCGGAATGTTGATTCATTTCCGTTTCGGCGAGAATTTTGGCACTATGCATTCTTTTTGGTCCTATTTTTAGGGAAGGTCATGCCAAATTTTTTCTTGGTTCTAAAATATCATTTTGCTCTACCCCGCAGGCGACCATGGTCCGCACGATGACCGAAGGCATCGTGAATAGGTTTTTGAGCTCCGCGAAGGCCGAGATGCTTCAAAAGAACGAGACGGAGATAAGATGTCCGTGTCGAAGATGCAAGCTGAAGAGCCTTATTGCGGACCCGGATTCCGGGCAGGTGCGGGACCACCTGCTCTTGCGTGGTTTCATGGATGGCTATCGGTGGCAAGGTGATGAAGATGACTATGAAGTCGTCCATGGGGGCCGGGCAAGAAATGAGGAAGGGCAACAAGACAAGTACCACCGCGGCGAGGGCGGGCGAGAAGACGAAGAATCTCCAGGACATGATCACGACGGTGATGCTGTACACAGTCATCATGTAGAAGATGTCGTACATGATGATGAGGAAGATCAAGACGAAGGGCATGATCATGAAGATGAAGATGCCGGAGCAGACGACGATGGAGGCTGGGTGCAGGACCCTCATATTCAAGAGCTGCTTCTCAAGCAGACGGATAACGCAAGAGCTGCCGCCCGAGAGAAAGCCAAGCTGGATCAACTGGAGATAGACGCGGTTACTCCATTGTATGAAGGATGCAGGCCCGAGGATACCCGCCTGAAAGTAACGCTCATGGCTCTGGAGATGAAGGTAAAACACAAAATGACCGACGCATGCTTCGACGAGAACATGTCATTCTGGCACGAACGTCTTCCCAAGGGGAACAAGTGCCCGACCAGTTTCGAGGAGGCGAAGAAAATCGTGTGTCCTCTGGATTTACCGCACGTGAAATACCATGTGTGCATGAACAATTGCATCATTTATCGGGACGAGCACGCGGAGTCTACCATATGTCCGGTGTGCGGCGTCACTCGATACAAGAAGAGGAAGAAAGCTCCTCGAAAATCGGTGTGGTACTTTCCGATCACTCCTCGTCTGCAGCGGTATTTCGCGGACCCTAAGGTAGCAAAGCTCCTGCGTTGGCACGCGGATAGGGAGGAGAAGAAGCGGGAAGATGACGGAAATGATCCGGAGATAAATAAAAAAGACAAGATGCTGAGTCACCCTAAGGATGCGAGCCAGTGGCAAGCGTTGAACTTCGAATACCCAGAATTTGGGAAGGATCCAAGGAACATCGTGCTGGGCGCGAGCACCGATGGAGTCAATCCGTTTGGCAGCCAGAGAAGCACACATAGCACGTGGCCTGTGTTTGTGTGGATGTACAACCTTCCCCCTGGTTGTGCATGAAGAGGAAGTACATTCACATGAGTATGCTAATTGAAGGGCCGAAACAACCAGGGAACGACATCAATCTGTATCTGGGGCTGCTGAAAGAGGAGCTAGACACGCTGTGGAAAACGCCAGCCAATACGTGGGACGCCGCAGAGAAAGAATATTTCCCTATGAGAGCCGCACTGCTCACGACGGTGCACGACTATCTCGGTTACGGATATCTCGCGGGGCAGGTAGTCCACGGATTTTCTGGATGCGTAAGGTGCATGGATGACACAACGTATCGCCAGCTAGATAGAGATCCCGGGTCTTCGAAAACCGTGTTCATGGGACATCGAAGGTGGCTTCGCGACGATGACCCGTGGAGGAAACGCAAGGATCTGTTCGATGGTGAAACCGAACCCCGAAAACGCCCGCGTACGAGGAGCGGCGAGGAAATAGACGAGCTGTTGAAAAATTGGAAAGATTGCCCACTGCCGGGAAAGAAGCAAAAGGCGCCAGAGCCGGGAAAGAAGCGAAAGGCGCCAGAGCCGCTGCTGAAGGTATGGAAAACGAGGTCTGTTTTCTGGGACTTGCCGTACTGGAAGATCCACCGTGTGCCTCACAGCCTTGATGCCATGCATATCACGAAGAACGTGTGCGAGAGTCTGCTTGGTACCCTGCTCAACATGCCAGAGAGGACCAAAGATGGGCCGAAAGCAAGGGCAGACTTGAAATCAATGGGCATCAGGCAGGAGCTTCACGCTAATGATGATGATGATGATGAGGCGAAGCAGGACACAGAAACTCGTCGCAAAGGCAAAAAGGCCAAGAAGACCGGAAGTGACTACCCTCCCGCGTGCTTCACTCTAAGTCAGGAGGAGATCGAGCAGTTTTTCACCTGCCTCGTAGGAGTAAAACTTCCTTACGGTTACGCGGGGAAGATAAGCAGATACCTAGACCCAGCGAAGCAGAAGTTCAGCGGGATGAAGTCTCACGACTGTCACGTGCTGATGACGCAGATACTTCCAGTTGCAATCCGTGGGATCATGGACGCGCACGTCCGTGAAACGCTATTTGGCCTATGCAACTTTTTCGACGTCATCTCTCGGAAGTCGATTGGCGTGAGGCAACTCAGAAGGCTACAGGAAGAGATCGTGGTGATACTATGCGAGCTTGAGATGTACTTCCCGCCCGCATTCTTCGACGTTATGGTGCATCTGCTGGTCCATATCATGGAGGATATCATCCAACTCGGGCCGACGTTCCTGCACAGCATGATGCCGTTCGAAAGGATGAATGGTGTCATCAAAGGATACGTTCGCAACATGTCACGTCCAGAGGGAAGTATAGCCAGGGGCTTTCTGACCGAAGAGTGCATCTCCTACTGCACGAATTATCTAGGCATCGAGAACCCCGTTGGTCTGCCCGTCAACAGGCACCTTGGCAGGCTCGCTGGATGGGGTCACCGTGAGGGTCGCCGCGAAATGCATGTCGACTTCGAGGGTCGACTCGCCGACTTTGAAAGAGCAAACCTAGTTGCGCTACAACACATAGACGTGGTCGATCCTTGGGTGGTAGAGCACAAAACCTTTATTGAGAAGACGTACAATGACCGAGGCCAACAGAGGACGGACGGAGATATAATCAAAGAGCACAACTCATGTTTCACGCGTTGGTTCAAGCAGAAGCTTCTGTCGTACCCTTTACATGAGGATTCTTCCGCGGAAGAACAACTCATATTCGCCTTGTCACAGGGCGCCGAGCACAACCTGATGACCTATGAGGCGTACGATATCAACGGCTACACATTCTACACCGAGAACAAGGACATGAAGAGAGATGGTTATCAGAACTCCGGGGTAACGATGGAATCCTACACCGGTAACGACAAGGACAGATACTACAGAAGGATCGAGGAGATCTGGGAGCTGAGCTACGCTGGAGAGAAGGTCCCGATGTTCCGTGTCAGATGGGCCAAGAGCATCCTAAAAGAAGACCGGTATTTCACCACCATGGTTATACCCGAAGCCAAATCCAAGACCGTGGGCGCAAACGTCACCACGAAAAATGAGCCATGGGTACTGGCTTCCCAAGTGGACCAATGCTTCTTCATTACCGACCCGTCAAAGCCCAGTCGTGTTGTCGTGAGGAGAGGCAAAAGGAAGATCATCGGACTGGATGGAGTAGCCAATGAGCAAGACTTCGACAAGTACGGCGACCCGAAGATCGAACATGACGACGACGATGAAGTAGCAGCACACACCACAAGAAGAAGCAGGACCACCCTACCTAAAGGACGCCCGTTCCACAGAAGAACTCCATTTGCGAAAAACAAGGGCAAGAAGATTGTGAACAGATAGCTAGCTAAGATCGATTGTATTTAAATCGTAGTCTTCATTTCTTGATTGTATTTCATGGGCACTTTTTGATATCATGAATATTTTTAAATTTCAAGGGCACTTTTTGAATTCATGAGGACACTCGATCTCGATCCCCCTCCACCGCCGCCGACGAGCACCTGGCCCCCCGCTCCACCGCCGCCAACGGGCACCCCCCGCACCCTCCCCTGCTCCACCGCCGCCGCCGATGATATTTTCAAGTAACAAATTTGAATATATTTTTAAAAAAATTATTACTGGGAATCGAACCTAGGACCTCCTGGTGTGTGTGATGTGTGCTGACCAATCGGGCTAGTGGGCGGGTTCTGATGTGGATTGGGTTAGGTGCAATATAACCTGTGCTCGAACTGTAATAAAAAAATTCTAATGGCGCACCGCTGCGGGGTGCGCCATTGCTATCTAAAAAAAGATTTCTAATGGCGCACCGCTGCGGGGTGCGCCATTGCTATCTAAAAAAAGATTTCTAATGGCGCACCGAGGTGTGGTGCGCCATTGCTATCTAAAAAAAGATTTCTAATGGCGCACCGAGGTGTGGTGCACCATTAGTAAGCCTCCCCCTAGCTATCTCCCTCTCCCTCACCAGATCCTCTTCGACCCTCTCTCCCTCGCCACCAGATCCACCCGCGCGCTGCCCTGACCCATGACGCCGCCGCCCCGACCCTCACCGGACTGCACCCCCGCCGCCCCCGCGCCCCCACCCCCGCCGCCCTGACCCTCGCCGGACTCCACACCCCTGCCGCCCCCGCGCCCCCACCCCCGCCGGAGCACGTCTTCTTCCTCCGACCGACCCCATCTCGCCGTCGCCACCGTCTTCTGTTTCGCCGAGCGGCTTTGCCTCCACCGTCCGTCGCCCGTGCAACCTGGCCGCCGTCCGTCACTACCCGGCCCCTGCGCAGGTGCCCCTCCCCTCTCCTCTTCCCCTTGCTTTGCCCCATGCCTGATTGAGCCGACGCGCCAAGTACTAGGTTATGTTCTGAATTTTGGGGCGGTAGTGTGTGTAAGCGAGTGAGCAGTGTTATGCATCGGCGTCTGATGCTTCCTGGTTAGACTTGGGAGTTTGCATTTGCCAACATTTCTATATAAGCAAAGTTGCCTTCTGTTCTTGTTTGCATTATCTAACGCAATACACAGTCATGGATTGTCTAAGGTGAATATTTTAAGTACAACTTGCTGCAAAACCTGGAGTGCATTGGCATGTTCCTTTCTTTATGCCATTCCTGTAGTCTGTTTGCTAGGCACTTACAAGGGCGCAATTAGTCAACCTTAAAACTCAACTGAATTGTATCGGTTACAGAAAACCAGTCCATGACAGATAGAAGCAATGACATGAGCTACTTCAGTGACCAGTTACACTTGCCTATACTTATCATTGTTTTGGTTTCTGAATATGCATCTGTGTGCCTGACAAGACTCCTCTAGTACACATAGTACTATTTTACTAGCAAGTTTTGGGAATTGTCTTTATTTATTTATTGCAGAAGCTTTTGATTTTTGAGCATGTGTTTCTCCCAGGGTTGTTGTTCTTGCTGTAGGAGTAAAATCCATGCCCTGTTAACAATGTATTACAAGAATTGTTTTCTTTTGTGTGTTTCCCTGAAATATTGTGTTATAATAGAACTGTTCCTGGATGTGGTCATGGCAGATAAATTTGTCATCAGTTTGTAGGTTGTCGAATCAGCAACTCGTAGTTGAATTGATTAGAGTTGGGTGAATTGATTAGAGTTGGGTGAATGATTTAAACAAGTTTTAGAGTGGCTAGTATGTATGTAGTGGAGCTAGCAGTAGCAGCTGCTTCTACAGCACCTTCTTTGCTGTTCAGCTGTGTCAAACAAAATTCCAATGGACTATCGTGTGGATGATGCTAAACAGAGATAGGAGTAGTAGTGGTGGCCATCTAGTTGGACTACTACTGCTAGGACTTGCTCCAGATTTTAGGATTTCTTTTCTTTTAGGATTTATTTTCTTCTAGGACTAGGTTTTTATTATTTTTCTGTTGTGATTGTTTTTTGAGCTCTTTCTTTTTCATTTCCTACTATCCTTATCCTAATTATCTTAAATTGTTATGATGTGTGTAACAGGATTAGATCTTGGATTTGCTAGTGGACTTTGGGAGTTTCTTAGCCAGCTTGGTGACTCCATATTTTTCACTATTTCAGCAAGTCTTTTGTAAGCATTAAACTTTCAGCACTACATTTCTATCTTATGTGTACAAAAAAATTGTATAGAAATATGCTGAATTTTCTGCTCTAATTGTTGCTCAAAGAAATTTAGCAAAAAAATGGGGTCCTGGGAGACGCCGCTGCTGCTTGAGGCCCTTGAGAGGCCCTTCGTGTCGTGATGATTTTGCAGGTACCCCGAGAGGCCCTTGAGTTTGCCGGAATGTCGATTAACTTCCGTTCCGGCAAATTCGGGTACTCCATATGTCCTATTTTCAGCAAAGGTCATGCTGAAATTTTCCGTGAATTTTAGCATGACTTTGCTAAAAATCGGACATATGAGGTACTTGCTACTAATGCATGGGCCGGGGTATCTTAGTACTTAATTAAGTAGGATCAACTGCCCCTTTATTCTTGCTGCATTAAACCATAGGTGGCAATAGAGCCAAGTGATTAGGCCCAACTTAGAAATTCTCCTCAGCATCGATAAACCCTAGATGATAAACCCAACATAGGTGGCAATAGAGCCAACTGATTAGTGCCAAGTGATTAGGCCCAACCTAGGGTGCCTCGGCATCGATAAACCCTAAATGATGAAAACTTAGCATTTAGGGTGCCTCGGCGTCGACAAACCCTAAATGATGAAACCTTGGCTTTTAGGGTGCCTCGGTGTCGATGAGAACCTAAATGATGTACGCTTAGGCTTTTAGGGTGCCTCGGCGTCGACAAACCCTAAATGATAAAAGCTTAGCTTTTAGGATGCCTCGGTGTCGACAAACCCTAAATGATGAGACCATGATCTTGTTCCTTGACAATAACCAACTTTTTGACCAAACTTTTTTCCTATTTAGAGCGAAACATGGCCCACAACGATGAGGCCGGCGGTTCGGGCGGCAAGCAATTCTGGGAGCTGTCCCAGGAGTTGGAGGAAGAACCTCACCGCTATGAGGACGCCGCGGAAGACACCGATCCTGACTACACAACCCCTAGTGGCGTCGGGGATGACACCACTGATGATGGCGCCGCGGATGCCACCACTGATGATGGCGGCGCACGCACAGATGGCAGCCAACCGAAGAGGCAACGGAAGGACCGGCGCCCGAACGTGCTCGGCACCGTCAGGGAGGAATTTACTGAAGTGAACTCCGACGGGCATCCGACGGCGCCCAAACACGTAGTCAAGGGGTACTCGATTCAGCTCGGGTGCATTCTCCGGAGCACCGCCTCGATCAACACCGAGAACCTAAGGCATAAGGACCGAGGGAATTTGCGCAGCCTCCTCTTCACGAAGCTGCATGAACGATACAAGTTCCCCGCTGAGTTCGCAAACACACGCCTCTCGGGTAATAAAGTGAACGGTGCCGCCCTCACGACGATGAGCACGGCCCTGTCTACTTGGAAAAGCACGGTGAAGGCAATGATTGACAAAGGTGATAGTTATGAGAAGATCAAGGCGAAATATCCTTTGATGAGCGAAGATGACTACAAGGAGTTCAAGATCAAGTGCGAGAGCCCCGCAACCTCCGAATCAAGTCAGTGGGGGAAAGAAATGCGGTAGTTGAACATAGGGGTCCACCAACTCGGTCCCGGCGGTTACAGAGTGGCGGAGCCTGTATGGGACAAGGAGGACGCGGAGCGTGCCGAGCAAGGCCTACCGCCCCGCTTCGAGAAATACAGTGACAAGCAGACCAGGAACTTTCTCAGGGCCCGGTACAAGGAGGACCCGGTAACAAAGGAGCTTACCACGGATCCGAAGACCAAGGAGCTTGAGCTTGTTCTGGTAAGGAATACACCCCCGCGTAATTAGCTCCATATGGTTGCATTCTAATTAATCCCCAATATTTCTAAATGGTTCACGTTCCTTCCGCAGGACAAAGAAAGCAGTAGCGCGGGGTCGTCTCAGAGCTCCCCTTTCGACACCCCTTTGAATAGGGCATTGAACGTAATGAAAAACAGGGATAAGCTCAATAAGCCGACGTCAGCTGGTCGTGTGGCCGGCAAAGGCTTGTCCACAAAATGGTCGTCATACTATGGCGCTGGTGGGCGAAAGGAGAAAAAGACCAGCTCGGAAAGCCAGTCGCGCGAGGTTGAAGCACTCAAGGCGCAAGTGGCGCGGATTCCGGAGATGGTCCAAGAGCAAGTGCAACAACAACTGGGATCGACGCTTACCGGCATTATGCCTACCTTGATTCATGGGATAACGACGTGGATTGCGGGTGGCCAACAGGGGCCGCCCCCGATTCCCAGCTTCACGGCCAGCAACTCACACAACGCGCAGGCGGCGCCATTGGTGTCTCCGGCGGCGGCGGTATTGGTGTCTACGGCGGCGGCGCCATTGGTGTCTCCGGCGGCGGCGGTATTGGTGTCTCCGACGCCGGCATTGGAGCTTAATGCACCCGGGTGTACGCCGGCCGGCACCTCGCCAGCAAGCGGCCCCTCCGTCAGTTGCACGCCCGCCGTTGGCGGTGCCTCGACATTAGCCGAGCTCGACGGCATCACGGTAACTAAGCCTCTCGGCCGAGGACTTCATCTCCTTGCCTTTGACTGGGCATCCCTGACGCCCTACATGTTTTCGCAGGGCGCCGCCGACGTTCCTTGCACTCTCCTGCACTTCGTGGGCGGCGAGTTGGTCGATGTCGCCAAGGGCAGAATCGTTCAACCGGGCAACCCCGTGTTCCACGGTAATCCGATGCCACCCACAATGTATAGGGTTGAAGTGGTTCGGGTGCTGCCAGGCTGCGACGAGCTGTTACCTCCGATTCGACCCGCTGGGGCCGACGAAGAAGATGAGATGACCCTCAGCGCCTGCGTAAGCTGGCCCCTGCTTTGGCCGAAGAGCCAGATTCGTTTGGGGGCGGGGGACACCACCCCACAGACAAGACCGCCAGTCGTGCCGGCGCCAAGCCATGGCAAGAACGCCGCAACGCTACCGGACATGCCGGACATCCCTATGGCACAGGATCCGGACATGCATATGGCACAGGATCCGGACGACGACGACAACGACGATGGTACATTTACCAACGTCGATAAGTACTTTGCCGAACATGGGTACGGTGACGAGTTCTGCGGGCCTCCTTCTCAAGAACCCAAACAAGACGACCGCGATCTAGCTGGTACGGCGGAGAAACCCAATTGCAACAGGCGTCGTCTGGCGTTCAGTTCTCAGGAGACGCCTCCAGCTGCCGCCTTCACCGAGCCTCAGATAGCGGAGGTGCCAAATATTATCAGCCCCAACACGCTCAAGAAGGCGGTCTGTGAGCAGAACTCGGTCCCATTACAGCAGATCAAGAAGAAGGGCCGGAAACGGCCGACTAAAAAGGCCGCCGGTGCGAGCCAGCCGGCACCGAGTACGATCCGTGCTCAGGACGGGCCACCTTCACCTAAGGATATCTCGAGGAGGGTGCATGTGGCGGGTAGGGCGATGCTACCGACAAATATGCTCAGTGCTGCAACCGGTGCTATGCGGAGTCTGCACGACAGTGTTCTTTCTTTGGAGAAGCGGCGTCTCAGAGAGAATGATGTGGCATACCCGGTTTTCGTGGCCAAGGTGCCAGAGGGCAAGGGCTTTGTGGATGGCGCCATCGGGGGTACGATCGTCCTGCGGTTTGATGACATCTTTGCTATGTTCAACCTTCATCCGCTGCACTACACCTTCGTTCGGCTGTTTTCGCTGAGTATGGAGATGCGGATCATTAGAGACAAGACCCCGGACATCGTGATCGTCGACCCCTTCTACATGCGTGCCAAGCTCTTGAGCAGCGCTGGGGACCGCCAAGTCGCGAGTTCACACCTCGAAGACGTCATTCTGGCAAACCCAGATAAGGATAACTTCCTTGTGGCTTACTTTCCCGAGTAAGTCATCCCTTAACCGCCCCGTAACATATGATTTCTTAGATTTCGATCGTTCTTTTTTTTCTAACATTCCGTGTTCTGTGCAGTGACACACATTGCACACTCATCCTCTTAAGCCCGAAATATTCCATGGCCACGTATTTCGACCCGAACCGTAACTCCAAGATAGACTACACAAATATCAAGAAAGTTCTTGATGATGTTCTCCCTGGCTACGCCAAATCTGGAGGCACCTTCATCAGGGCAGTTCGTAAGTACGGCAAGCACGTGTTCGCCCACAATACGATGTTCTGCTGCGTCAAGCAGCCGCCTGGCGGTCAGAAGGATGCCTACTACGCCCTCCATCACATGCGGGCGATCGTAAGGGACCATCATCACCTTCTGCTACCAAATAATCTCAAAGATTGGGCCGCGAGCTTGTCGGCAATCCAGGACGCGGACATCAGACAAGAATTCTTTCGCATCCAGTCGGAGTTTGCGGACATCATCCATCAAGATGTCCTTCATACCTCGGGGCAGTTCTTCCTCAGATATCAACCGTCCAACATTGAGATAGACGGAATGCTACAAATGCAGGCTGACAACGCCCGCGATTTCATGACCATCACGACAGACAGCGGCTTCATCCACACTCCTGTCCATGAGTCGAGTCGAAAGTAGTGATGTGTAGTTCTGAAACATTGATTGGCTCATGTTGTAATTAAACTTTAATGAATTGTATGTCTCTTTGGTTTGGACAGTCGTTCAACTTAGATGTAATCGATGCTATTTATTAGTAGGACCATGAATCGTGCTATTAATGTCTTGCTTTTCTCTTCCGATCCTTTTGTTGCATACTTATATATTGCTTATGTATGTATTGTCTGTTGTTTGGCTTGTGCATAGAGATGCCGTCGTATGTCGTGTACAAGGGTAAGGTTCTCGGAGTCTACGACGACTGGGAGGAGTGTCGGAGACAGGTTCACCATTTCAGCGGTAACAGTTACAAAGGGTACACCACTAGGGCGGAGGCCGAACCTAGATACGCCCGCTATCTAGCGGGAGAGAGGAGGGAGCGTTGGAGGAACCGGATGAAGACCAGTTTGATCGCGATGATGCTCATCGTGATGACCGCAACTCTCTTCTATGTGATTGTAGTTTAGATGATTGATATCGACTTGTAATGTGAAGACAAACTCGATACTCGCAGTCTCGAGACTTGTAATGTTTTATCTTTGTTCGGTCTTTTGAATTTGGAGACTAATATGATGAATTGTATTCGGAGACTAATCTTCTATTGTATTTGATGAATCTGCTATTGCTGTGTGCTACTGTCTATATTCTGTCAAATAATATATTTTGTAACCTGTGCAAAAATCAGAAAAGTAAAAAAAACAAATATTCATACTAATGGCGCATCACAACAAGGTGCGCCATTAGTATGCGAAAGGATACTAATGGCGCATCAAGACAGAGTGCGCCATTAGTATGCCAAAGGATACTAATGGCGCATCAAGACAGAGTGCGCCATTAGTATGCCAAGTATACTAATGGCGCATCTATCTGCAGTGCGCCATTAGTGTGCCAAAGCACATGGTTAAATATGGCCCCTAGGAGGCACACTAATGGCGCATGGTGTTATATACTAATGATGTGATGGATGGTGCGCCATTAGTATACCAGATACTAATGGTGCACCAATGATGCGCCATTAGTAGGCAAAACTGGTGCACCATTAGTAGGCCTTTTCCTAGTAGTGCCCGCCCCAGCGCCGAACCACCTCGCCGTGGCTTTTCATTGCTCACCGGCAGCTGGGCAAGGGCGGCAAGCACCATGAGATGCTCTTCCTCCTGGACGTCGGCCTCGACTTCCTCCTCCAGCAGCGCGGCGAGCACTTCCTCATCATCCAAGTCCATCTTGCCGAGGGAGGCAAATCACCGAACACCTTGCGCGCCAGTGGGCGTGTACCCGCCACAAAACTGCCCCTCCACGGCCGGAAACGGCGGCCGGAAACGCCTAGCTGCTAGTGGAGGGGCTGCCTCGACGAACCTCTGCTATTTTTTCGGCGGGTATTGGCTACCTAGCGGTGATGGGTGACGATCGGCGCCGGGATACAGCTAGTGGCGGCCGAGGGCGCGGGGGGTGGGAGGCGAGACGAGGAAGAAAGACTTGACTTCTCACCTGGCGGGGTGGGCCAGCCGCGCTTTTCCCTTGCGTCGGAGCCCCCGATTGCCCCCCAGTGCGCCGGGTTCGGCCTGCGAGCACCGGGCCCAAAAACGGGCCAAACCGGAGAGGCGTGACTGGGGCTTTTTTTGGTGCAGGCGCCGAAAAAGTGGCCTAGGGGCCTATTGGGGGCGCGGCTGGAGATTCTCTAAGCCTCCATCACCATTGCTGATAATCCAGACTCATACCACAGAGCTTGAGCGCGAATTAGAGTACCCTCATGGTTCCATACTCCTAGACCAGTACCTCCCTGATGAGTCTCCTCCAGAAAAGAGGCATCAACATTAATCTTTATGAAAGGATCTTTAGGTGGCTGCCATCTCTGCATATGTTTGATTGGTCTAAGTATTTGTTGTTTAGCGGTCTGTGATAGGTCCACTGCTATGTCTATAGCCCATTTCACAAATTGTTGAATGGTTCTAGTCGTCTTCTCATGCACGCGTGCATTTCTCTTAGTCCAGATTGCCCAAACACCACATAAGATGACACAAGCATCAGCTTGTTTTACTGCCATTTCTTCAAGCATATCCATCGCCCAAGAATCTGGACGTAGGTTTGGTATTTTGATGCTTGTGACTAGTTTTTTTTTGAAACAAGGCAAAAGACTTGCCATTTTCATTTAATAAGAAGAGGTTTCAGAACAGACATCGCCATGCGGCGGAAAAGCAAAACAATTACTCTCGCGGTATTACATTACGCAAATGCTTAGCGCCTGCAGTGGCCCAAATCGAAACTTCATCTTTGATACGTCGCATGACAATCGCCACCGGCGCCGCTTTGCTCCTGAAGACATGAGCATTCCTTTCATTCCATATCTCCCATCCCAAAAGAAGTAACAGGGAAGATAGGGCCTTCATCGGGAGTGTATTATCAGAGAGAACCGCATCCCACCAAGATTTCACCGAATCGAATAGGAGCCACGGAGCCGTGGGGATAGCAAGCCCGAGCCATGAGAAGACCGCATTCCAAATCCGAACAGAGAAACGACACTTGAAGATCAGGTGTGCTGCAGATTCTTGCACCTGACTGCAGAGTGGGCATTTGTCACAATTTGGCCATCCTCTCCTCTGAAGCCTATCAGCCGTCCAAACTCTGTTGTGGATAACGAGCCACGCGAAAAATTTGCATTTGGGGGGAGCCCACGCCTTCCAAACCGCAACAGCCAAACTTGAGAGCGGGAGGTCATGAAACTGCACCAAATAAGCAGACTTTGCAGAGTACTGCCCATCATTGGTTGACTTCCACAATATGGAGTTCTGGACACCCGGCTGAATGGCCACAGTCTCTAGCTTCTCCCAAAGGGCCAAGAATTGTTGAAGGTGTTCTAGAGTGAGGCCAGCATCAATGTTGATTTGTGCTATCCAGTGCCCATCCCTTAAGCCGTGGCAACCGTAACACCTTTCTTGCGTGAAATATCAAAAATCTTTGGCGCAATATCTTTGGGCCTAACGCCCTGAAGCCAAGAAGATTCCCAGAAGGAAGCCTTCTGTCCATCGCCGATCTTGACCTCAGTCAAGACCGCGAAAATATCGCGGTCGGAAGTCGTGCAAGGCGTCCCCAATCCACACCACGCACGAGGTGGGTCATTCCACTCAAGCCATAGCCACCTCAGCCGGAGGGCGGCAGCAAATTTGCGAAGGTGCAAAATGCCAAGGCCCCCATACTCCTTTGGCTTGCAGACATGCTCCCAATTAATCTTGCACTTGCCGCCACTACCCGAGTCAGATCCTGCCCAGAGGTAGGCACGCCGCAACTTGTCAACCGCTTTTATAACCTCCACCGGGATGTCAAGCGGCGTGATGTGATAAATGGCCACCGCCGTAAGGACTGCCTTCACCAAGGTCATACGACCCGCAATAACAACATGCCTTCCTCTCCAAGGTGCCAATTTGCCCGCAGCCTTTTCTTCCAAAGGTTGGAGATGCACCCTCTTTAATCTTTTGACCGCGAGGGGGAGCCCAAGATAGCGGATTGGGAAGGAGGCGCGGCAAGCTGGGAAAGACTGGAGAACATCATCAAGGTCCACATTGGCACATCTGATGGGCACCACAGAACTTTTGGTGCAGTTTGTGGAGAGGCCAGTAGATTCACCAAAGGAGGAAAGTATGTTGGTAAGGTATTGGACATCCTCCTTAATGGGGGCACAGAAAATGGCAGCGTCGTCAGCATAGAGCGAGGCACGAATTCTCCCCGGTTGTCTCTCAGGCAAGGGATGTAGCTTTCCTTCGGTTGTGGCCTTGCTGAGAATATGATGTAGGGGGTCTATGGCAAGCACGAAGAGGAGCGGTGAAAACGGATCCCCCTGCCTGAGACCCTGACCGTGTTTGATTGGGTCACCAGCAATACCATTTAGCAACACTCTAGAGGACGTGGAGGAAAGAAGTGCCGAGACCCAGTCACGAAAGCGGGTAGGGAAGCCATGATGATTTAGCACCTCCAGCAAGTAGTCCCATCTAACCGAGTCGAAAGCCTTCTTGATGTCTAATTTGAATAGAAGCATAGGTTTCTTTGAGCGGTGAAATTTTCTGGACAGATTCTGAACATACATAAAGTTGTCATGGATGCTTCTTTTTTTTATGAAGGCACTTTGCGCAGTGGAGACAATGGCATTCATATGAGGGGCCAGTCTAGTGGCCAGAATTTTGGCAATGAGCTTGGCCACGGCATGAATCAGGCTAATTGGTCTGAAGTCAGAGATGTCCTCGGCACCATCCTTCTTGGGAATGAGGGCGATATTCACCGAATTGAGCCAGTGCAGATTTCCGGCGTTTAGGTTGGAGAAGCTGTTGATCACTAGCATGATATCATCCTTAATAATATTCCAGCAACTCTTGAAGAATTTTCCGGTGAATCCGTCCGGGCCTGGCGCTTTGTCAGAAGGAAGAGAAAAGACAGCAACTCTGACTTCCTCTTCCAAAATGGGATCACCAAGCGCTGAAAGGTCAATGCCAGTGGGTGGGATGGATGCCCAGTTAATGGTCTTGGAGCGTGGAGCGCCCTTTTTCAAAATCGCATTGAAGTGGGAGTGAACAATAGATTTCTTGTGATCATGGTCTGTCACCCAACCTTGGCCATGCTTTAGGCGGTGAATAAGGTTTTTCCTCCTCCGACCATTGACTCTAAGGTGAAAATAGCGAGTATTCGCGTCTCCCTCTTTTATGTTGCTGATTCTCGAGGTCTGCCTTTTCCACGCACGTTCCATCACTGCAAGGCCCACTACTTTTTTCTTGAGTCGCTTCCGAAGATCCAACTCCGCTGGACTAAGAGCTCGAAGGTCCTGGGCCTCATCAAGTCTTAGGATGACCTCCAGAGCCATATGTAGCTGGACTTTGGCATTAGAGAAAAGGCTTTTGCTCCAGGAGCGAAGCTTCTGACTTGTCTTTTTTAGCTTGTGAAACAGTCTTTGGTATGGCTCATTGTGTGCGGACGTCTCATTCCACGTCTCCTGGACGACCTGCTGAAAGCCTGGCATGTTGGTCCAAAAAATTTCAAATCTGAAAGTCCGCGGCCGCCGAGGCCCATCTTCATTGGCGAGGAGTAGAGGGCAGTGATCCGAAAGTGAGGATGACAAGGCGTGAAGGATGTGTTTATCGAAAGTGATATCCCATTCCTCATTACAAAAAAACCCATCTAGTTTGGACATTGTCGGGTTGCTTTGCTCATTACTCCAGGTGTATTTTCTATTCTGGATGTGGATTTCCTTGAGCTCGCAGAAGTTGAGGGTGTTGCGGAATCGTACAATTCGGCCACGGTTAGCATGTGGACGATTCTTATCTCTAGCCCCGTAGATTTGGTTAAAATCGCCGGTGACGAGCCACCTCACACTATTTGCTGGCTTTTGGTCCTTCATTTCCTAGAAGAATGTCTCTTTTAGGTTGTTTCTAGTTGGGCCGTAGACGGAGGTTAGCTTGAAAGAAACATTGGAGCTGATGATAGTGACAGTGGCCGAGAGGGTGTAGTCGTCATACTGGACACTTTCAACGCGGACATGATCTTCATTCCAGAGAAGTAGGATTCCACCCCGTGTTCCAACAGCAGGACGCTGAGCAAAACCTTTCAGTCTATATCCGCCAAGAAAAGCAGCAGTGTAGGCATCCACATCTTCAAGCTTTGATTCCTGGAGGCAAGCCAAGTGACATGTTGAAGCTGCAATGGTGGCATTCACAGTGGTTCTTTTATTGGGGCAGTTCAGGCCACGTACATTCCAATTAAGCACACTTAAATTTAGACTAGTCATTGAGCAAACTAGATAACATCAGGAGGTACATAGCATCACCTCTTGCCAGAAAAGCTTCGCCCAAGTGCAATCAAACAATGTGTGCCATTTAGTTTCTTCCTGACCACAAGCCTCACAGAACCCAATCTCCTCCATATGTCTTGCGCACAAGACTGATCTAGTTGGTATAAATCCTTTAATAACTCTCCACCAAAAACTCCGGACTTTGGGGGGTATAGGAAGGCGCCAAAGCTTCTTCCAGAGCATCAATAAGATTTAAATAAGATACATATGGACTAGTCCATTTTGGTTTGCTCGTGTCAATCCCCCTGTGCGAAGCAGCTGACCGTTTGCCGCATGCAGCCAAAGAGATTTAACGACAAGGAGCTCTCAAACTGGGCAATTCCGACTAGGTGAACTTAATCCCGTAGTGAGGCGCCATGGGCCAGCCCCATCTGAGGTTTTCTACGTGGCATGCGCCTGTTTGGTTCATCACTTTTTTCTTTCGTTTTTTCAATTTTGTGGTTTGGTTTTCGGTTTTGATTTTGATTTTTATTTTGTTTCTGTTTTATTTTATTTCTTTTTCCTTTTTAGTTTTCGGTTTTTTCTCCAGGTTTTTTTTTTCTGTTTTTAATTGATATGTAATGAACATTTTTAATACAAACTGAACATTTTTATTTGCACATAGTCAATTTTTCTAATGTATGGTGAACTTTATTTAATGTACAATGATTTTTAAACATTTGTTAGCACACACTGAACTTTTTTATATAATAAACATACTGAATATTAAAAAATGAAAGAAAAAACAAAGCAAAAAATATTCAACAACCAGTTTAAAATACAAAAAAATCATTTTTTAAAAACAAAAACCAGTTTTTCAGGAAAAGATAAAAAACACAAAATAAATCGCTAAAGTGGAGCTCGTGTGAATTACGTATACCGCTGCATTATTTGACGTCAATGGACATCGAACAGGCTGTCACCTCCCTAGGGAGTAGGAACAACTGGATTGACTAACCCACAGGCACCTATCATGGGGAAGTCGCATTGGACCCCGCAGGAGCATGTCCAGTGTGCCACATATTGACCGCACCTGCGAGAACATGGGTTTTTCATGCACACGTTTTGGGTTTTCAAAATTCTCTTGGTTTTTCCTAGGTTCTCTCCATTTTTTTCTCCGCTTAAGCACACCATGCAAAAGCACAGTTTCTGCTTCCGTGTGAAGCACAACCCCTGCTTCTTAAAAAAGTGAAAAGCATAGATATGCTATAGTGTGAAGCATAGATTGTGCTTCTCAAAAAGTGAAGCACAAATATTGTGCTTTCATTTTTTTGTTTCCGATTTACTTTTTCGGTTTATGGTTTTTCTAGTTTTCGATTTTTTTCAATTTTCTTTTCTTTTTGAGGAAAAAAAGTCGTCTACATCTATTAACGTGAGATCAAGTTTCGAACATCTTAATGTGAGAAATACAACAATGAAAACAATTTGTAATTTGGATGCACGGTTTGAGAGATAAAATATTGTAAAAGAAGGAATTGACAAAAAACACAAAACTCCCACGTTGTGACACATGCATTGCGCCACGTGTCGTCACAAGAAAAGATGGAATTGACCAAGAAAAAGATAACCCTTAACTAGTGATTTCCAATTACTCGCCTGCTGTCCTCCCCAATAAAGATTAAGCTTCCTCTACCTCCTCTCGGCGTTGCCGTTGGTCCGCCTCATCTCTGGTGGCCTTACGGCCATGGGGCACGGTGGATCCCGACCCTGTCGGCGAGAGGGCTCCATTTTTAGTTATTTCTTCGAGTTTTGTTAGGGTTTCTATCCTGCTAAGGAAGGTGGGACGATGGTGGTTCTTCAAGATAGAATAAGGTTCTTCCCGTTTAGCCCCTCGTCCCGGTGACGCTCTAACATCGCCAGTGTGCGTATGAAGGCGTGTCTCCGACGGATCTGTCTTTGGTGGATTTGCTCGGATCTGGTCATCATTCATATAAGTTCATGGGTCTTCAGGTTGGATTTTTCCGGTCTGCGCTACTCATCATCGGCGACGGTTACTGTTCGGTGTGCTGGTCCTCTAGGGCCTTAACACGACGATTTTCTGACTATCTACTATAACAAGATTGCCTAGCTCCGGCGAGGAAGGGGTGATGATGATGGCGCGTCTTCGACTTGCTTCTGTGCTGGTAGTCATAGCTAGGTGGTCTATGGATTTGAATCTCGCCTCCGTGCTTGCGGTCGTCACTAGGTGGTCAACGAATTTGAATGTAACTTTTATTTTTTCTGATGTTCATTATACTGTCATGATTAAAAAATACAGATAAAAGGTTTTCTGGTAAAAAGAAAAAACTAATGATTTCTAGGAACAGAACAAGGGACAATCAATAGATCCACTCAACTGGACCATCTAAAATGGGGTCGCTAAACCAGTAGATAGACATAGAAAAACACCAGCTAATAGACTACACAACAGTCAAACTCAGATTAGGCTGAGAAAGAGTTAAACTCAATTCTTGCTTTACTTTTTTCCAAGTGTTACTCTATATCAGCACTGACCGAGCAAAGTCCACCGTCGGCATAAAGTGCACACGCATTGTATGCAACGCACAAGACTAATTGGAAGGTGCACACATCACTCCAATGATGGATTAACTTTCTTCAGTTCTTTAAATTCGGACTTAATATTTCAAGCTCCTATATACTTTTTCAGGGATCAAACTTCGTGGAACCGATCATGTGGGTTGTGGCAATCTAAACTCCGATTGTCTTGTGTAGATCGTTTGTAACATCCTCTCTTCTTCTGACTAAAAGGCATCGCCCCTGTCAGTTTCTTAAAGAAAAACTGTGATCATCCAAAGAACTAACTCAATGGTTGGAATTTTAGATTTTTTTCTCGATAAAGAGCATTTTTATTGACTTAAAATATAGCATCAAATGGATACAAAACAGGGTGAGAAACCCCCGTCCTCTGCATAACTAAGATGCACATGGTCAAACAAAAACAAACTAAAAAAAGATTAAAAAAAGACGACATATCAGCAACAGTAGGATCATATAGGACCGACACTATGCCTATGTCGAAGGAGGTGGTGCATCAATCTAAGGATTATGCTGCCATCCATGCTGGGTAAAGACCTCCCTAGACACCCGCTCCAACCACATACACACCGCCATGAATATCGTTTGATACTTCGTTTGGTGTAGCGTAGACCATGTACGAAGCTAGTGTGTACAACGAAAAATAACCTGCAACGGAGAGGTGTTTTTGCCCTCGAAAACCAAATCATTTCTACATAGCCAGAGCACCCAAATTAGCATTTTGAACCTATTTGAAATTCCATCCAACCAATGATCAAAAATATTGGCAACACTTATGGGCAGATACAAATTGGACGCTATTTGGATGATTGACCATGTAGAACACGCAAACTTGAAAAAAGGAGATGTTTGATTGTCTCATCATGAGTACAAAAACTACACTTCTTACTGCCAATTACGACGGACAAGATTGTCTTTGGTTATTACAACCCCCCTTAGAAGATACCACATACAGATTTTAACTTTTAGTGGAATCTTCGACATCCAATTTTTCTTGTTATTATCCACTGACACCTTTGGATGCGTGAGAGCACGGTCCATAGAGTCAACTATAAAGAACCCAGATGTAGTGAGGTTCCAACGAAACACATCCCGTCCAGGTGTCAGGTTATTCGACTCCATTCCAGATAACATATTTTGTCATGACATAAGAAGTGGGCCAATCAAATCCCACCTAAAAGAAATATTTGATGGGAATGAACTGAGCTCGTGCGCCAGAGTATCATTCTTACCATGAACAATGTAGTACAAAGCAAGATATTGTTCTCGGAGGCTGGCATTGCCTAGCCAGTTCTCCTCCCAGAAATGAATCTCCGACCCATATTTTATCGTGAAGGACCCAAAACAGAAAGGTGTTTCTTCACTGCCATTGGACCAACCCAAAAGTGCAAGTCATCTGGTTTCCCATAGGCTCGTGACATAACATTTTGACCTAGATACTTATTGCGCAGCAAAACGCCATCATCTGTAAGTAGTTTGAAAAACCATTTAATAAGTAAGGCATCATTGACCTGAAGGTCATGAAAGGTAAGTTCACCTTGGTCTTTCGGCCTGCAAACCACGCTCCATTTGACTAGCCTGTATCTTTTATTTTCACGGTTCCCTTACCAAAAGAATCTGGATCTGAAATAATCCAGCCTCTACAAGACCCCTTTTCGGAGTTGGAAAAAAGAAAGCATACAGAGAATCATATTTGTGAGGACCGAGTTGATTAAGACTAGTCGTCCTCCAACAAAGAGGAACTTGCCTTTCCAACTGCTCAAACGTTTCCCTAGGTGTCCTCTATGTGTTTCCACTCCGCATTAGTGAGACGCTATGAACTGGAATTCCCAAATATTTAATCATGAATTGGCCTTGGCGCACAACTAAACATGCCGGCCATACTCAGCCGTTGCCTCACTGGCTTCTCCAAAGCAAAATAATTCACTTTTATGGAAGTAAATTTTAAGACCTGACATCTTCTCAACTGCTGAAAGCAAAAATTTCAGGTTTCGAGACTTATCTAGGTCATGTTCCATAAAAGGAACTGTATCATCGGTGTATTGCAGAATAGAGAAGCCACCATCCACAAGGTGCGGGCACTACTCCTGCAATTTGATCGTCCTGCTTGGCGGATCAATCGGAATAGCCAACATTTTAGCAATGATATTAAATAATATTGAAGACATGCGTCACCCTGTCGTAGTCCTTTTTTTGTCTGTAAGTAATGGCCTATGTCATCATTGACTTTGACAACCACACTACCTCCAGTAACAAATTTTTTGATCTACTAGCACCATTTATCAAAGAATCCTTTCATTCTTAGGGTTCGTTGAAGGAACGACCATTTGACTTTGTCATAAGCCTTTTCAAAGTCAATCTGGAATATTACTCCACTCATGGTTTAACGGTGCATCTCATGAACGGTCTCATGTAGAATTACTACTCCATTGAGTATATTTTTACTTTGCATGAAAGCCGTTCGAGATGGTCGGGCAACATGGTCAACAGCCGTGTTGAGCCTATTAGTAGGAACTTTGGTGAAAATCTTGAAGCTGACATTAAGAAGACATATGGGTCTATATTGTTGGATTCGCTCAGCCTCCTTAATTTTCATCAACAAAACGATGTGGCCAAAAATAAGCTTGAATAGATCAAGTTAGCTAGCATGAAGACAACTAAACAACTCCAATAGGCTAGTCTTAATGATATCCTAGCAATTTTGATAGAATTCCGCGGGGAAGCCATCAGGCCCCGGAGGTTTGTTATGTTCCATTTGAAACACCACCGCTCTCACCTCCCCTTCAAAGAAAGGTTCCTTGAGGATATCATATCATTCTCTTCTGTTGTGACTTCTGAATTATCATGTATTCGGATCTTGTCAAGAGTGAAATTCCCTTCATTAGGTTCCTTGACATAGAGATTTGTAGTATTTGGAGATATAACTTTTGATCTCTACCTGACCTTCGATTTGCCCCTCATCTTGTTGGAGACTAAATATACACTTCTTCCTATGCCTACCATTGGCGACCAGTTAGAAGTATCATGTATTACAGGCTCCCTTCAAGATGAAGTCACCTTTGGATCTTTGGTAATATTCGATTTCCCTTCTCGTAGAAGACTTGCAATCTTCTCATTGGATTTATTTTTCAATTCAATCTCTTATTGTGATGAGATGCGAGTCTCTATGATTTTGTATAGGTCATCAATATGGTGGCGAGGCGTTGCTTTTCCTTTTGTACATTCTATTGGTGTGTTTCACCCATCCAGATAGGTATTGCCTTATGGCCCTTATTTTAAAGTTTCATCTCTGAATAGGTGTGCAAGGGGCCGGGCATATGAGGACCTCTACCAACGGTTAGGCACGAAGGAAGGTGAAAGGGACATCTATAAGATGGCTAAGATCCGGGAGAGGAAGACGAGGGATATTGGCCAAGTCAAATGCATCAAGGACGGAGCAGGCCAACTCTTGGTGAAGGACGAAGAGATTAAGCATAGATGGCGGGAGTACTTCGACAAGCTGTTCAATGGGGAGAATGAGAGTTCTACCATTGAACTGAATGACTCCTTTGATGAGACCAGCATGCGTTTTGTGCGGCACATCCAGGAGTCTGAGGTGAAGGAGGCTTTAAAAAGGATGAAAGGAGGCAAGGCGATGGGCCCTGATTGTATCCCCATTGAGGTGTGGAAAGGTCTCGGGGACATAGCGATAGTATGGCTAACCAAGCTTTTCAACCTCATTTTTCGGGCAAACAAGATGCCAGAAGAATGGAGACGGAGTATATTAGTACCAATCTTCAAGAACAAGGGGGATGTTTAGAGTTGTACTAATTACCGTGGAATTAAGCTGATGAGCCATACAATGAAGCTATGGGAGAGAGTCATTGAGCACCGCCTAAGAAGAATGACAAGCGTGACCAAAAATCAGTTTGGTTTCATGCCTGGGAGGTCGACCATGGAAGCCATTTCCTTGGTACGACAACTTATGGAGAGATATAGGGAGCATAAGAAGGACTTGCATATGGTGTTCATTGACTTGGAGAAGGCCTATGATAAGATACCGCGGAATGTCATGTGGTGGGCCTTGGAGAAACACAAAGTCCCAGCAAAGTACATTACCATCATCAAGGACATGTACAATAATGTTGTGACAAGTGTTCGAACAAGTGATGTCGACACCGATGACTTCCCGATTAAGATAGGACTGCATCAGGGGTCAGCTTTGAGCCCTTATCTTTTTGCATTGGTGATGGATGAGGTCACAAGGGGTATACAAGGAGATATCCCATGGTGTATGCTCTTTGCGGATGATGTGGCGCTAGTTGACGATAGTCGGACGGGGGTAAATAGGAAGTTAGAGTTATGGAGACAAACCTTGGAATCGAAAGGGTTTAGGCTTAGTAGAACTAAAACCGAGTACATGATGTGCGGTTTCAGTACTACTAGCTGTGAGGAGGAGGAGGTTAGCCTTGATGGCCAGGTGGTACCTCGGAAGGACACCTTTCGGTATTTGGGGTCAATGTTGCAGGAGGATGGGGGTATTGATGAAGATGTGAACCATCGAATCAAAGCCGGATGGATGAAGTGGCGCCAAGCTTCTGGCATTCTCTGTGACAAGAGAGTGCCACAAAAGCTAAAAGGCAAGTTCTACAGGACGGCGATTCGACCCGCAATGTTGTATGGCGCGGAGTGTTGGCCGACTAAAAGGCGACATGTTCAACAGTTAGGTGTGGCGGAGATGCGTATGTTGAGATGGATGTGTGGCCACACAAGGAAGGATCGAGTCCGGAATGATGATATACGAGATAGAGTTGGGGTAGCACCAATTGAGGAGAAGCTTGTCCAACATCGTTTGAGATGGTTTGGGCATATTCAGCGCAGGCCTCCAGAAGCTCCAGTGTATAGCGGACGGCTAAAGCGTGCGGAGAATGTCAAGAGAGGGCGGGGTCGACCGATTTTGACATGGGAGGAGTCCGTTAAGAGAGACCTGAAGGATTGGAGTATCGACAAAGAGCTAGCTATGGACAGGGGTGCGTGGAAGCTTGCTATCCATGTGCCAGAGCCATGAGTTGGTTGCGAGATCTTATGGGTTTCACCTCTAGCCTACCCCAACTTGTTTGGGACTAAAGGCTTTGTTGTTGTTGTATCTCTGAATAGGTGTGCGACCAATGGAGGGCCTCTCCCATAAATTCTTGATTATGTCTACAAAGCCTTCCCAGTGCAACCATAACAATTCAAACTTGAAAGGACAATGAGCAGATGGAGATTAGAATCAAGAATGATGGGTGCATGATCCAGTAGCGCCTCGATATGCTCTAGGGCCTGCAGAGTTACCAAAGGAAAATTTAGCTCCCTTAGGTATCCATAAGTACACTATCAAGCTTTTCGTATGAAGTGAATAACCGCCCAGACAAACTGGCTTCCAGAAGATTCAAACTTTCAACACATCATTTAATAGAAAAGATCAGTGCATTTCAAAGTGGTCATTATTTTTCTCTTCCTAATACCTAAGGATATTAAAATCCCTTCTAATAAGAATTGGATGTGGATTATCCCTAGCCAGGTTCACCAAGTCCCGAAGGAAAACAAATTTATGCTCATCTTGGGCAGCCCCATAAACTATGACCAGGTTCCATGTAAAATTATTAGCTTTGTTTCGAAGGTGGAATTTGTAGGAACGAAGTATGTCTACCAGAGGGGGGGTGAATGGGAGTTTTAAAATTTCTTCATAAATCTCAAAACTCTCGGAACCCAGCAGCGGAACAAATAAGAAACAAACTACAATGAGCTAATTCTAAGTGCCGAAAGTAAACTAACCATGCAATGAGACAGAACTCACAAAGAAATACATGATGAATATAAACATGGGTAGAGAAGATAACTAGTGGTGCTCGATGGTGACAGGGTATTTGTTCGACTAGCTCGTCCTTCTGCACAAGGAATACATCTAGTTCGAGGGGCTCTGACTACACATAGAAGATAAACTCTCTTCACCCTATCCTCCTTGACAATTGGTTCTTCAACCAATGCCGATTACTCGTGGTACATACTTGAGGCGATCTCCAAACCTCCAGAGACTTCTTCTTCCAGAACCACAATCACTCTTGCTCTCTGAAGAAATTGACACCTAACCGTCTAGAGAGTTTCCGGCTCTCAAGAGTAATAGGCGGAGCGTACTAGACTTAGATTCGAGTGATGCTAACCACTATATAATTCTTC
Source organism: Triticum aestivum (assembly GCF_018294505.1). NCBI lineage: Eukaryota > Viridiplantae > Streptophyta > Magnoliopsida > Poales > Poaceae > Triticum > Triticum aestivum. The sequence continues at coordinate 382,050,171 of NC_057797.1, forward strand.
GGTTCTAGGGGTTTTTTCTCTCGGTGGATTTTAAACTCAAATCGCCCAGAGAGTGGGTTGCTCAACAATCTTCTCATAATCAAATGGAGAAGCCGCTGGACAAAGCAGGTGCGGGGTTGCTATTTATAGCCACATCCTTCCCAGATGGGAAATGACCATTTTGGACACGCTGTCCAGCCAATGGCCAACCGACACGTTACACAACGGTCGGATTTGGGAGCAACGGTAACATTAGTTGATGAACAAGTAACCTAAATCCTCGGTCTAAGACAAATCTCTCGCGGTGAAGATCACAATCTCTTGCTAGCAAGTAATTTCTCGAAACACAAAGAGATTTCTCTCACAACTTTCATAGGATTTGGATTTAGCATCAGAGAATCAAAGTTTCGAATACTATACCCCTCTTAATAGTACGGTGGTCCTATGACTCAATAAAGAGAAGAAGAACAACAACAAAATAAATGCTACGTCTTCACTTTGTCTTCAATCTCCTCGGACGCAGTCATTTTGTTTGGAGAGACACTGAACCAATTGCTTGAGCTTTAGCAATTTTTAGGGGTCACTCTTGTTATCCTCATCTTCGGTGATAACCTTCGCTGCAACGCAGGAAGATTATCTTCGTTGTTTGCAACAAACTCCTCGATATCTCAGGGACTTGTTTCTCTATGTGCACTAGCAAACACATAAGTCCCATACTGTTTATGTCAACAAACTCCAAAACATAAGGGGCCTATCATTGCACCAACAATCTCCCCCTTTTTGGACGATTGTTTACAAAACAGATAATCATCAAAGTGAAGATAGATAAGTGAAAAGTAAATCGGACAAGAGTGAATCTGCATTACTTGACTCAATGATGAAATATACTCCCCCTAGATGTGTGTAGGGTAATATATATGAGATAAAATTCCCTTGCAATATATTGAAATATGTAGAGGAGATTTCAATTATTCGAGATAATGATTCACACTAATGATATAATCCATTGAGATCGTAGTGCCATCATTTATAACTTCTGATAATAATTCCACCTGCAAAAACAAATGCTTCGAGATAATATAGTGCAACGGGCGGGGTTATTAACATTTCAGCACAAAAGTTTTACATCATGGCACAAATTCTTTGAAACATAAGTTGAAATCACACATGAAACCAAATCAAGGGAACGCAAAAGAGCAAATCTATCAGAACTCGATGTTATTCTCCCCCTTATTGTCAACTTGTTTCAAAAAGGTGACGAATAAGTTGAGTGAGGAAATGGTGAATTTGATTCACTCCGAGGCATCGCTGAAAGAGCTGCCTGAGGAGGATCTAATTCTGAAGTGACCGGTAGATCTTCATCGGCTGTGGCAGCAGATTTGTCATTAGGAATGGCTTCTTGGTGCTTGGATGAAGATGGCACATTCGAATCAGCAATATCCTCTTTTTCTTGACGATCTTCAGCAATATGCTTGAGTAGAAGTTGTTGCGTGCGTAGACCGATTTCCAGCTATGAGGGAGAAATTGTCCAAAAAGCATTACCTGGGGGATATCAAACAAAAAGAGGTCAGAGAACACAGTAAAATTCCACAAAGATTACCATGTAGGCACAAAATAACTACCAAAATTATCACATAAATTGGACTCATCAGCAAGCAATTGTTTTATTTGTGTAGGTGCTATTGAAGTTCTTAGTGTGGTGCCTCCTACTAGTATGATAAATCTAGGTTCTTAACTGAGGAAGATACTAAATACTACTATACTACACCCTTCCTCTTTAGGGAAATCCAACAACTCCATCATGAGTAGGAGAAAAATGTCTGGTGCCATTGCCGGGGAGAAATCGTCTACCAAATCAGGTGCCTCCGCACAAACACTTTTCTTTTGCTTGTTTTATTTTCTTGTGTTTTTCATTTTTATTCGCCTTCTCTTTTCTTTACCAAAGAATTCCAAAATACCAAAAAATAAATCTTATGTTACTATTTCTGTGTTTGTGGCTATCATGGCTACTTCTTAGCTTATCATCCATAACCCTGAGTTGGAAGTGCTTAATTTTAAACAAAGGGGCGGAGAGAGTATAAAATATGCTTTGGCCTAGGATTTTCTACGCTCAAAATAGAGCTACCCATAACCAATCTACCACTATTCTTGTCCAAAAATTCATGTTGGTGTTACTACTTGGTATAGATTCGTGCTTGATATTACTACTGGGTAAAATTTCTTGACTAGTCACACTCTAGATGCTTTTAATGCTATGGGAATTTAGTGGGAACACCACCACTTAAAGTTAATGAAACTGAATTGATGTTGGAACATGTTATGCAACGATTGTATATCATTGAGAAAAAGAATAAAATGTATTGAGAAATTTGAAAATTTGGATAAAAGGGTGCATAATCAAGTAACTAAGTTAGGCTGTGGGCTAGGAAATGCTCTAAAATTGCTAAAACAAAAAAAACCAGTTACCAGTAGGGTAGAAAAAGTCTTGCTAGAATTGATAAGTTGGAGGAAATTATTGATTTTTTTGGGTTCAGTTTTTTCTTCTATAAAAACTTGTGAGGAATTCCCTACAAGTAAAAGCCTTAAACTTACCTGTTTGACCAATCATCCAAAGCTTAATATGGGTTCCTCTTCTAGTAAGGAGAAGGGAGATCTAAAGATGATAAATATTCACCCTTATTTCATAAAGATAAAAAGGAACATATCTTTGGCACCAATTTTTTTGCACTTTGTGCCTAGGAGTGTTATGATTAATAGATTTTTGCTAATCCTCCTAAGAAACCATGCTTCCTTATTGAGTAGCTAAAAGATGATAATACTTCATATATTGTCTTATGACTAGCTAGGGGCATTAAAAATAGCGCTTGTTTGGGAGATAGCCCAATAGTTTTCTTTATTTCTCCTTTTTATTTTTGTGTCTCAACATGAGTATCGCTATGGTAGTAATTGTGTTGGTATCTTTTCTTTTATATTTGTGCCAAGTTAAACCTTTAGGGAGATGTGGGATCTTGTTTATTTGGTTATGTGCAAAAACAGAAACTTTTGCATCCAGTATTTGAATTTTCATTCTGTACTGGAAAATGATCAATTCCTGAAATGTTTACACAATACTGCTATACAAATTATATGCGTTGACTTAATTTTTCATAATTTTTGGAGTTACATAAGTATGACCAATAATTAGATTTTTTACTGTTGTTCTAGTTTTTGACAGATTTTGTCTAGTTTTCTTTGTTTGCTTGTTTTGAAGTTTCTACAACTTATATTGGGGGATATAAACTATGGAAGTGATATACTACAATAGGCATTATATGAGAACAATTATGAATCTTGTCTTCATAGTACCCAAGTGAATGATTTATTTTATTATACGAACCAATCTCATGAAGTTCCATTAATTTTTGTGTGAATGAAGTTTTCAAGTTTTGGGTGAGATGGAGATATGAGAAGAACAAGAAGCAGAAAGAGCCTAAGTTGGGAATGCCAAAGGCACCCAAGGTAATATTCAAGTAATACTCAAGCATCCAAGCTTTGGGACAGATGGCATCCGCTCTTTCGTCTTCAAAACGCATCCCCTCTTCCGTCTTCAAAACTATTGGTAAACCTTACTCGGAGCTATATTTTTATTCGTCACATATATGTGTTTCACTTGGAGCCTCTTTGCTTTTATTTTAGTTTTTCTCGCTGATCTTCACAATCATCATTTCATGGACACATTTATTAAGAGAGACACGCATTCATCCTAAATTTATACAATGCTAATCCATACTTCACTTGTATCTATTTGAGTTGAGGCAATTGCTTTAGTATTTCACTTATATTTGTTTGAGCATGCCGATATGTTTCACACAAATTACTTGCACGCTCTTGCTTCACTTAAATCTTTTTGAGAGTTAAATAGGAAGTGGTAATTTGCATGAGTTATATGTTTGGTCCAAAAATGATAGGTATACAACGGTGGTATAATAAAAAATTGCATGGACTTGCAGATCATTGAATATGATGTGTTTATTCATAATATAAAGGTGTGCTAGTGAATGATTATGGTCTAGTATTAATATTGGTGTTACGGTTTATGACTCTATACACGAAAGAGTTAGTCTCTGTAGTAGTGAACAAGTTGGAATATGATTTATCTTTTATTGATATCGTTTGTGTTGCTTGGATAGGGGGCACATGATGGTTAACTCCTACCAACCTCCGCTTAGGAGCATGCGAGTTATTCTTTGCTTCGAGGGCTACTAAAACTTTTGCAATAAGTATTTGAGTTCTTTATGACTAATGTGAGTTTTTGGACTTTAAGCACTTCCACCTAACCATATTTGTCTACCCACTTCGGTACCATGCATTGCCCACTCTCACCTTGTGACATCATGAAAACTTCGCTGGCGCGTCCAACACCATGAAATGATACGCTCTTTCATACATAAGCCTCATTATATCTTTCTCAAAACAGCCACCATGCCTACCTATCATGGCATTTCCATAGCCATTCTGAGATATATTGCCATGCAACTTCCATCATTACTATTCATATGACTTCAACATTCCTTAGTCATATCGCTTTGCATGATCATATAGAGCTGGCATCATTTTTTGTGGCAAAGCCACCGTTCATCATAATAATACATGTTACGATAGATCATTGCACACCCTGGTACACTTCTAGAGGCATTCATTTTCAGTCATCATATTGTTCATATGTTTATGAGTTGTAAGTAAAATAAAAGTGTGATGACCATCATTATTAGAGTGTGCCCCGACCTGTGATTATATGAATTGGGGGAAACTTGTGATTCCTCGAAAAAGATGGGATGAGGTCCATGAGTGTGATGCCCCCGATTTGACCGTACACTAATCATACACACAAATGTGTACGATCAAGATCAGGGACTCACGGGAAGATATCACAACACAACTCTACAAATAAAATAAGTCATTCAAGCATCATATTACAAGCCAGGGGCCTTGAGGGCTCAAATACAAGAGCTCGATCATAGACGAGTCAGTGGAAGGAACAATATCTGAGTACAGACATAAGTATACAAGTTTGCCTTAAGAAGGCTAGCCCAAACTGGGATACAAATCGAAAGAGGCGCAGGCCTCCTGCCTGGGATCCTCCTAAACTACTCCTGGTCGTCGTCAGCCGCCTGCACATAGTAGTAGGCACCTCCAGTGTAGTAGGAGTCTTCGTCGACGGTGGCGTCTGGCTCCTGGGCTCCATCGTTTGGTCGCAACAATCGGGTATAGAAAGGGGGAAAAGGGGGAGCAAAGCAACCGTGAGTACTCATCCAAAGTACTCGCAAGCAAGCAACTACACTACATATGTATGCATTGGTATCAAATGGAAAAGGGGTAGCATATGTGGACTGAACTGCAGAATGCCGAAATAAGAGGGGGATAGCTAGTCCTATCAAAGACTACGCTTCCGGCAACCTCCATCTTGCAACATGTAGAAGAGAGTAGATGGTAAGTTCACCAAGTATCATCGCATAGCATAATCCTACCCGGTGATCCTCCCCTCGTCGCCCTGTGAGAGAGCAATCACCGGTTGTATCTGGCACTTGGAAGGGTGTGTTTTATTAAGTATCTGGTTCTAGTTGTCATAAGGTCAAGGTACAACTCCAGGTCGTCCTTTCACCGAGGGACATGGCTATTCGAATAGATCAACTTCCCTACAGGGGTGCACCACATTTCCCAACATGCTCGATCCCCTTTATCCGGACACTTTTCTGGGTCATGCCTGGCCTCGGAAGATCAACACGTCGCAGACCTACCTAGGCATAACAGAGAGGTCAGCACACCGGTCTAAATCCTGTGGCACAGGGGTCTGGGCCCATAGCCCAGTGCACACCTGCACATTGCGTATGCGGCCGGCAAGCAGACCTAGCCTCCCTTATACAAGAGTAGTCGTTCCAGTCCAACCCGGCGCGCGCCGCTCAGTCGCTGAAGTCACGAAGGCTTCGGCTGATACCACGACATCGAGTGCCCACAACTGTTCCCGCGTAGTTGGTTAGTGCGTAGAGGCCAATGGCCAGACTCAGATCAAATACCCAGATCTCGTTAAGCGTGTTATTTTGAAATAACCACAGACGCTGACCAGGGCCAGGCCCACCTCTCTCCTAGGTGGTCTCAACCTGCCTTGTCGCTCTACCACAAAGGTTCACTCAGAGGGCCGTCCGGACAAACGTCCTTTCGGACCCAATCCGTGAATCACTTGCGGGTACTCTACGAGTTGACCCGACTTTAGTCATCATAGGTATCATATAATATGTATATAACTATATACCCGTGATCACCTCCCGAGTGATCACGACCCGATAGTATAGCATGGTAGACGGACAAGAACGTAGGGCCACTGATGATAAACTAGCATCCTATACTAAGCATTTAGGATTGTAGGTAAGGTATCAATAACCGTAGCAAGAATGACAGACTATGCATCAAGATAGGATTTACGGAAAGCAGTAACATGCTACACCACTCTAATGCAAGTAGTAGAGAGAAGAGTAGGTGATATCTGGTGATCAAGGGGGGGGGGCTTGCCTGGTTGCTCTGGCAAGAAGGAGGGTTCGTCAACAATGTAGTTGATAGGGGCACCAGCACCGGCATCAGTCTCGTAGTCTACTAGAGAGAAGAGGGGGAAGAAACAATAAATACAATGCAAACATAAGCACGATGATGTATGACATGACAAAGCACGACGCTAGGTGTGCCCTAACGCGGTAGGAGGTGATACCGACGAAGGGGGAAAAGATCCGGGAAAGTATCCCCGGTGTTTCGCGTTTTCGGACAGATGAATCGGAGGGGGAAAGTTGCGTGTTTGCTATGCTAGGGACACGTGGTGGACGAACGGGCTGCGAATCCGGATTCGTCTCGTTGTTCTGAGCAACTTTCATGTACAAAGTTTTTCCATCCAAGCTACGGTTTATTTTATATTAATTTTTAAAGTTTTAAATCATTTTCTAGAATTATCAGATTATTTTAATTCGAAATAAATGTGAATTGCTAGGTGCACCCAGCTCTGGGTACACATAAGTGTACTAGAGGGGCTGACATGTGGGTCCATGGGGTCTCAGTTGACCAGTCAAACTTTGACTGGTCAACAAGGGGTGGGGCCCCCTTGTCATATACTGTTTTACTAACCTAACAGATTAAATAGACTAATTAGGTTATTAGTTTAACTAACACAGTATAATTAAGTAAAATTTCATTTTAATTAATTAATTTTCTATTATATTTTTTTAAATGTTCAGGGGGCTGGGCCCCACTTGTCATTGGCCCATAGGGGCCTACCGTGTTAGCGGGCAGGCTACGGGCGTGCGGGCGCAGGGCGCTGGCATGGAGCAGCAGCAGTAGCCAAGGGGCGGCGCCGGCGTGGCCTCACGCGGCGGAGCCGAGGCGGGAGGCAACACGACACAGGGGGCGCGACGCGACGGGGCGGAGGCTCTGTGGTTCAGGCGACGCGAGCGGCGGCGAGCAGGGGCCGTGGGCGGGGCCGGCGAGGTGCCCACATGGGGCGGTGGCGAGCAGGAGATTGCGGCGCGAGGTTGTGGCCGGGCGTGAGAGGCGCGGCCATGGGTGGTCCAGGGCGTGCGGGAGCTCGACGGCGGACGCGCGCGGAGGTAGGTGGCCGCGGGCGCGAGCAGTAGATGCGACGCGGGTGCGCGGGGCATCGTGATTCATCGCGAGGAGGACGCCGACGCGGGCAGGCGCAGCCACGGCGGCGTGAGCCGCGTCGGGGAGAAGGAACAGAGGAGGGGGCGTAGTAGCAGCAGGCGAGAGTCGCGGTGGTCGAGCGCCGGTGTGGGACGACGTGCGAGCGAGGGGAAGGGGAGGCCGAGGGAGTCACCGTAGCTGCAGGGTACGGGGCAGCGGTTGTCGAGGGGGACGATGGTGACGACGCGATGCAGGGGAGGCAGCTCGGCGGCAGCTCGCGGGGAGGTCCGGCGAGGGGCGACACCGGGGTGGGTCGGGGCAGTCGACATGGTTTAGGGTCGCCCGACGAGGAGGAGATGAGGAGGCGAGGTGACAACATAGGGCGACGCAGCACTGGCGAGGTTGTCCGGCGAGGGAGGGCACTTTGGGTGGCAGCGGTTGGCGAAGGGGCGCCGGGATCGATCCCCCCTTCCCGATCCAGTTCGGGATCGAGAGGTGGGAGGAGAGAGGAGGGAGAGTGGGGGGATTGTGGGGGTGGTTGGGCTAGGGTTTCCCAGGGGTGAGATTTAAGTGGGAGGGCGAGGGGGCCGGCTGGGCCATGTGGCAAGCTGGGCCACGGCCTAGCAGCAATGGGGTTGTTGTGTCGGGGTTGTTGTTGTTGTTGTTGTTGTTGTTGTTCTTTTCCTTTTTCTTTATTTTCTTTTCTATTTTCTCTCATTTCCTAAACATTTCAGTTTTGGAAAAATATATAGGTTGCACCTAATTTAGTAAACTTAATTATGCCACATTCTGAACATTTTTGTTTTGTTATTTGAAAAACTTTTATTGCTTGTCCAAAATTAGAATTTGATTTTGAAACGTTTTGATTTAACGCGAGGGTTAGCAACAGTAACAGAGGTGACGTGGCATCATTAGCAGAGATTACTGTAGCTTAATTATCCGGGCGTCACAATTCTCCTTCACTAAAAGAAATCTCGTCCCTATTTAAGAGGTAGTGAAAGGGGGGAGGTTTGGTAGCGAATCTAGTGGGTCTTCGCATTCTGGCTTGCTCTGCTCGAAGAGGCCGATCCAATACATTGATGTCTTCATTTCTCTGCTTTAGGTCATCATGATGAAGTTGTCGTCCTTTCTTCGGGAACTCCTACGTACTTACGAATAAGTAAGGGGCAGATCGACAATGACAGAATGCTATAAGGGTAATAATCTGGGATTAACCCATGAATGAGTATATGAGTACCTCTCGAGTTGAACAAATAAAACACATTGAGAGTAAAGTTCGAAGGTACAATAAGAAGTTTCAAGCAGCCAGGCAATCATTCAATGCCTAGTCAGATGGTGAAAGGTTTTCAGGGCAACGTGAATAAGTATTACCAGAATAGATCACTAGGAATGTGGCTCGTGAATTGCATACAAAGCCACGCGCGAGGAATAACTTTGGGAACAGGGGGTGTACAGTTGAGTCAGGTTTCGATCCTGTGGAACTTTGGGTTATGGGCCCACCATGTGGGTTAAAAGTAGGAAGGGTGGTGACATCTTGAGTGATTATGTAAGCAAGGCATGTCAGAGGATTGCCTGTCATTTATGTCGGCAACAACATCGGTACCAAGGGCGAGGGACGAAGAGAACCATTTTCCTGCTCGTCGAAACGAGGCGGACCAATAGGCAAAGTTCTCGTCCATCGGTGGTTACCGGAATATCATCAAGAATAGTAACAGGGTCTTACTAACCGTGTTGTGCACCATGGTGTTTACATAAGCAGGAGAATATTACTGCTTAGATCATATAGATCACCAATAAGGTTGAACAAAACAATGGAAAGGAAAAGGTGATCTTCAGATTTAAACAGAACAATGGAAAGGAAAATGTGTTTAAACACATATTTCAGGGATATATCCTTCCCAAGGACAAGCATAACATGATATCCATGACAGGATATAATGTAGAAAACTCTTTAGGTATGGGGAGAGAAATTCCCAAACATTACCCATACAACGGTGTTTGGATAATTGAGCAGGAAACATTTAGCATTGGGCTTCAAATGTTCTTGTTGAAAATCATAGTACCATAGACGTGCTTCGAGATAGCATTGGCATGGTCTTCAGGTGAAGATCAGACTTTAGAAACACAAAGGATCCATCAAGAACGGCTTGTAGAATAAGTCTTACAATTTCCTCATGGAAGAAAGGATAGCCTTGCTAAAAAGGAAATGGTAGCAATAGTGTAATGCCTCGGACACACCCGCCGGTGGTCGTTACTCCTGGCAGGATCTAGACTGGCCCCACAGATGAATACTAGTCTTTTCTGCGCACTTTGTCCTCACTCGTGCGCACCCGGGAGCAACTTCCCGGTCGGCCACCCATCCTGACACTACTCCAAGCTGAGCACGCTTAACTTTGGAGTTCTGTCTGAATGGGCTCCCGGAAAATAAGGAATTCCTTATTGATATGAGTAGCCTATTAGCCCTAATAAGCCAGGTCATCACATACACCCCCACTCAGAGGAACCGACGTCCTCGTTGGGCCACAGGAACGTTCCCTCTTGGCACATACGTCTATGCTACCAGTCCGGTACATGTACCATGCCGTGTGCCACGACGGGTCACAAACATCATGAACAACATGACCGCGCACCTGTCCGCAAACATCTGTGTAACCATGAGGGTCGGCTCTGATACCAACTTGTAACACCCCGGACACACCCGCCGGTGGTCGTTACTCCTGGCGGGATCTAGACTGGCCCCACAGATCAATACTAGTATTTTCTGTGCACTTTGTCCTAACTCGTACGCACCCGGGAGCAACTTCCCGGTCGGTCACCCATCCTGACACTACTCCAAGCTGAGCACGCTTAACTTTGGAGTTCTGTCCGAATGGGCTCCCGAAAAAGAAGGAATTCCTTATTGATATGAGTAGTCTATCATCCCTAATAAGCCAGGCCATCACAAATAGGTCCTCCGGCCATGTGTGCTAGGCATGATATCGCCTTACCGGGTCATATAAAGATGTTATAACTCCTGTAAGTATGTTCCAACCATCATATCTGACCGAGATTCAGATCTGGTTGGTGTCAGGATACCTCAGACTCAAGATGCATGAGAACAAAAAGTGCAACACAAATTGACGAGCTGACATTTTAAGATCCTCGGGAAATGAAGTATGGAAGCGAGTTCCGAAACAAGAGTTCATCATTAAATCAAGGAGAGGGTGAGGAGGTGGATGATGGCTCAGCGACCATTCCTCCAGATTTCCAAAAAGATGGGTTTCCACAATCATGTGAACAAGTAGATAACATTAGTCAGATCAAATGATATAATGGGGTGCTCGAGGAAAGCATACACAATCGAACATTGATTGAAAGGTCCACCCGAAATATGGGCTGGGTCGCACGATCAATGTTAGAATGGTGACTAAATGAACAAAAGAAGTAGAACGAAACTATCGACCATTCACTTCCAAGCAATAGAGTTGCTAGAAGTTTTGAATTTACACCTCAAAGTTCGATAGCCGGTATTCCGATTAGAAACCACACGAGGACCAAGAAATGAACGGAGATGGCGAGAAGTAATACTATAACAAGAATTCTTAAGAGGTGGAGCATTTCTCACAACATCCTTGATATAAAAGATGATAATAATCCAAGGTGGAACATAACATAAGCTGGATAGCAAGGAGCTCCATAACAAGATCAAGTTTGTGTCGGAGGGAAGGCAATGATGTCATCGATGATAATACAAGTCATCGAGGGGCAATGATGGTATTTCTCATCAAGAATTCAATTGATATCCTGGAAGACCTCAGAATGTTGATGATGATCGCGACACATTTGTCGAGAGGTTTCAAGAAGATGTAACCGATCGGCGATGACATCAAGCCAATGGAATGATGAAGCGAAAAGTTATTGAAACCATAGGTACGACACAAACTTGAAATCAAGCTTGTTGTTCAAGGACAATTGATATGACAAGGAAGATCGACGTAAGATTAGCTCACCCTTGAAATTTTTGGTCCGGGAAGAAGGACCAGGTAGCATAGTTAAAATCAGCATGACAAGGATATAGCCAAGCAGGCTAGGAATGACATGATAGAGTTTATCACCTCAATATTTGATTAATCATGGTGCGGACTTGAGTCAGTTATCGGTGTCTTTGAGTGTTTAATAACTCAGAGCCTGTGAAAAATTGGAATCAATGGGGAATGTGGCACTTGATGAAGTACTCATAAGAATTTATGCGGTTCCATGATAATCTCGAGATACCAGGGGGTAATACTCGACGACAGATCAAAGTAGAGGTTGGACTAGGGTAAAGCTCTGCAGAAGATAAGTGCTCAAACTTGCACGAGAAATGGAATCAAGGAGAAACATGGTCGGAACCATGTCCATAGATACAAGATGAACTTATAACAAGGGGATAATTATTTTAAGTGAAGCTTCCATGATAAAGTATACATCGGGTCCATGGGCATGAACACAGGGTTCAAGGTCGACTCCCACTTGTTTAACGCATAACCTTTCATTCACCTCTCGTATTTCGAAAATGACATTAGTTGTTGAAAATTTTACCTGGTGCAGTACCAGATAAGTATGACCCGTGAAATATTTCGAGTTCACATGGATTAGGGAAGGCGTAGGTTCAACCCATTAGAGCATCTTAGGAACATATACCACAAAATTTGGAGTAAATAATGCAAGCTCGAAAGTAGAGCATGGTTCACAAAGCAGAGGATACAATTTACCAAAGGCATTATATACCCATGGAAAGGCTCACATGGTTATTCAATATGAAGGACATGGTCGGATAAAATCCGACAAAGGGTCTGGTGGTCCACAAGGGATCTGATGTGAGCATCGGTACTCAACTAGAGGAGGAAAGACTGCAAGGAGGTCAGATTATAGAAACAACTGACTAACTCAAAGCTCAAATGCAAAGGAAATATGAATTCCAAGACAATGGATCAGAAGCAATGCTCTGATTAGGGATGATTAAGTTGAATAGCCTTGGGGGTACAATCGATGGCAATTTGGTTGGTCGAGATCCAGCTCAAGTTTAAAATGACCTGTGAGACTGAAGGATAATCCTAGGATTTGACTGATGATTGTGAACATTTGCAACTTATTGAATCAATGGACTCAAAAATGATAGTGACCAAGGATTCCACTAGTATTTGTATACTTATGGGATTAACCATAATGCAAGCAAGCAAGAATTTCAAGAACAACTGGCGGTTGAGGATTTTTGAAAGATCAATTAGTATTTCGAACACTTTGGTGAAACACATGAACAACTGGGGAGAAACAAATCCTTGGTGTGTGTGAGGATTAATTTGTAGGTGTATTCAGGTGACCAGGATCTGTCAGGCAGTAGGCACATGGATTTTCGGAACAACAACGAGTATTTGGAGGTATCTCGTAATAACAAGAGCAACTGGGGACTAAGGTAAGAATGGCAAGCACATGTAGTTATCTATAGGGGTTGACGGTGGAAGGGAATTGCAAACGCAATGAGCACAAGTTCTCGAGATAACTTCGGAGAGGATCTTCTGAATCCTCTGGTGCAGTAGGCGATCATCTGTAATAAGGGACTCTCCAGAAGGAAGTAATTACGAGAACCTAGAGTTAGAGTTAGCAAAATCTTTTAACCCGAATAGAAGAGAGATCAGTGTCCCAGAGTATAGATGAGGAATAAAAGATCCTAATACCACCCAATGGTGACGTGGGCCCGTAAGCCGCACAACCATGTTAGTTAAAAGTTTTGCAATGAATAGACTCAACTTAAGCCAAGGAGTTTGGAAGGGGGATTCCTACAGGTAGTCGGCTCTGATACCAACTTGTGATGTCCCCGATTTGACCGTACACTAATCATACACGCAAATGTGTACGATCAAGATCAGGGACTCACGGGAAGATATCACAACACAACTCTGCTAATAAAACAAGTCATTCAAGCATCATATTACAAGCCAGGGGCCTCGAGGGCTCGAATACAAGAGCTCGATCATAGACGAGTCAGCGGAAGCAACAATATCTGAGTACAGACATTAGTAAACAAGTTTGCCTTAAAAAGGCTAGCACAAACTGGGATACAAATCGAAAGAGGCGCAGGCCTCCTGCCTGGGATCCTCCTAAACTACTCCTGGTCGTCGTTAGTGGCCTGCACGTAGTAGTAGGCACCTCTAGTGTAGTAGGAGTCTTCGTCGATGGTGGCGCCTGGCTCCTGGGCTCCGTCGTCTGCTCGCAACAATCGGGTATAGAAAGGGGGGAAAGGGGGAGCAAAGCAACCGTGAGTACTCATCCAAAGTACTCGCAAGCAAGGAACTACACTACATATGCATGCATTGGTATCAAATGGAAAAGGGGTAGCATATGTGGACTAAACTGCAGAATGCCAGAATAAGAGGGGGATAGCTAGTCCTATCGAAGACTACGCTTTTGGCAACCTCCATATTGCAGCATGTAGAACAAAGTAGATGGTAAGTTCACCAAGTATCATCGCATAACATAATCCTACCTGGTGATCCTCCCCTCGGCGCCCTGTGAGAGAGCGATCACCGGTTGTATCTGGCACTTGCAAGGGTGTGTTTTATTAAGTATCCGGTTCTGGTTTTCATAAGGTCAATGTACAACTCCGGGTCGTCCTTTTACCGAGGGTCACGGCTATTCGAATAGATCAACTTCCCAGCAGGGGTGCACCAAATTTCCCAACACGCTCGATCCCCTTTGTCCCGGCACACTTTTCTGGATCATGCCCGGCCTCGGAAGATCAACACATCGCAGCCCTACCTAGGCACAACAAAGAGGTCAGCACGCCGGTCTAAATCCTATGGCGCAGGGGTCTGGGCCCATCGCCCATTGCACACCTGCACATTGCGTATGCGGCGGCGAGTAGACCTAGCCTCCCTTATACAAGAGCAGGCGTTCCAGTCCGACCCGGCGCGCACCGCTCAGTCACTGATGTCACGAAGGCTTCGGCTGATACCACGACGTCGAGTGCCCATAACTGTTCTCGCGTAGTTGGTTAGTGCGTATAGGCCAATGGCCAGACTCAGATCAAATACCCAGATCTCGTTAAGCATGTTATTTTGAAATAACCACGGACGCCGACCAGGGCCAGGCCCACCTCTCTCCTAGGCGGTCTCAACCTACCATGTCGCTCCGCCACAAAGGTTCACTCAGAGGGCCATCCGGACAAACGTACTTTCGGACCCAATCCGTGAATCACTTGCGGGTACTCTACGAGCCGACCTGACTTTATTTATCACAGGTATCATATAATATGTATATAAGTATACACCCGTGATCACCTCCCGAGTGATCACGGCCCGACAGTATAGCATGGCAGACGGACAAGAATGTAGGGCCAGTGATGATAAACTAGCATCCTATACTAAGCATTTAGGATTGCAGGTAAGGTATCAATAAATGTAGCAACAATGACAGGCTATGCATCATGATAGGATTTACGGAAAGCAGTAACATGCTACACTACTCTAATGCAACAGTAGAGAGAAGAGTAGGGGATATCTGGTGATCAAGGGGGGGGGGCTTGCCTGGTTGCTCTGGCAAGAAGGAGGGGTCGTCAACAACGTAGTCGATTGGGGCACCAACAGCGGCGTCAGTCTCTTAGTCTACCGGAGAGAAGAGGGGGAAGAAATAATAAATACAATGCAAACATAAGCATGACGATGTATGACATGACAAAGCCCGACGCTAGGTGTGCTCTAACGCAGTTGGAGGTGATACAGACGAAGGGGGAAAACATCCGGGAAAGTATCCCCGGTGTTTCACATTTTCAGACAGATGAATCGGAGGGGGAAAGTTGCGTGTTTGCTATGCTACGGACGCATGGCGGACGAACGGGTTGCGGACCCGGATTCGTCTCGTCGTTTTGAGCAACTTTCATTTACAAAGTTTTTCCATCCGAGCTACAGTTTATTTTATATTAATTTTTAAAGTTTTAAATCATTTTCTAGAATTACCAGATTATTTTAATTCGAAATAAATGTGGATTGCTAGCTGCACCTAGCTCTGGGTACACATAAGTCTACCAGAGGGGCTGACATGTGGGTCCAAGGGGTCCCGGTTGACCAGTCAAACTTTGACTGGTCAACAGGGGGTAGGGCCCCCTTGTCATACACTGTTTTACTAACCTAACATATTAAATAGACTAATTTGGTTATTAGTTTAACTAACACAGGTTAATTAAGTTAATCAGCATTTTAATTAATTAATTAATTAATTATTTTTTATTTTTTTAAAAACGTTGAGGGGGTTGGGCCCCACATGTCATTGGCCCATAGGGGCCTACCGGGTTAGCGGGCAGGCTACGGGCGCTGGCATGGAGCAGCAGTAGTAGCCAATGGGCGGCGCCGGCGTGGCCTCACGCGGCGGAGCCGAGGCGGGAGGCAAGGCGACACAGGGGGCGCGACGCGACGGGGCAGAGGCTCTGTGGTTCAGGCGATGCGAGCGGCGGCGAGCAGGGGCCGCGGACGTGGCCGGTGTGGTGTCCGCAGGGGGCGGTGACGAGCAGGAGAGCACGGCGTGGGGTTGTGGCCGGGCGTGAGGGGCGCGGCAATGGGCGGTCCAGGGCGTGTGGGAGCTCAACAGCGGACGCGCACGGGGCATCGTGATTCGTCGCAAGGAGGAAGCCGATGCGGGCAGGTGCAGCCACAGCGGCGTGAGCCGCTACGGGGAGAAGGAACACAGGAGGGGGCGCAGTAGCAGCAGGCGGGAGTCGCGGTGGTCGAGCGCCGGTGCGGGACGGCGTGCGAGTGAGGGGAAGGGGAGGCCGAGGGCCTCACCATAGTTGTAGGGTACGGGGCAGCGGTTGTCGAGGGGGACGATGGTGATGACACGATGCAGGCGAGGCAGGCCGGCGAGGAGGTCCGGCGAGGGGTGGCACCAGGGTAGGTGCCGGCGTCCGGGCGCGGGGCGGCGCGGTCGGCATCGTTCAGGGTCGCCTGACGAGGAGGAGATGAGAAGGCGATGCGACGACGTAGGGTGACACGGCACCGGCGAGGTTGTCCGACGAGGGAGGGCACTTCGGGCGGCAGTGGTTGGCGAAGGGGCGCCGGGATCGATCCCCCCTTCCCGATCCAGTTTGGGATCAAGAGGTGGTGGGAGAGACGAGGGAGAGTGGGGGGGGGTTGTGGGGGTGGTTGGGCTAGGGTTTCCCAGGGGTGGGGGTTAAGTGGGAGGGCGAGGGGGCCGGATGGGCCAAGTGAGAAGTTGGGCCACGACCCAGCAGCAATGGGGTTGTTGTTTCATTTATTGTTTTTGTTGTTTTTGTGTTTGTTTTCTGTTTTTGTTTTTGTTCTTTTCCTTTTAATTTATTTTCTTTTCTGTTTTCTCTCATTTCCTAAACATTTCAGTTTTGGAAAAATATATAGGTTGCACCTAATTTAGTAAACTTAATTATGCCACATTCCGAACATTTTTGTTTTGTTATTTGAAAAACTTTTATTGTTTGTCCAAAATTAGAATTTGATTTTGAAACGTTTTGATTTAACGCGAGGGTTAGCAACAGTAACAGAGGTAACGTGGCATCATTAGCTGAGATTATTGTAGCTTAATTATCCGGGCGTCACAATGAGGCCACTCAAAAAAGGAGGAAATAGAAATAAAAAAATAAAAAATAAAAAATGGGAGAAAAGGGGGGGAGAGGGGACACACTACTATCCTCTTACCACACTTGTGCTTCAAAGTAGCACCATGTATTTCATATAGAGAGTCTCCATGATTTTCATTTTCATATACTAGTGGGATTTCTACATTATAGAACTTGACTTGCATATTTCAATGAAGAGCTTCCTCAAAATGCTCGAGGTCTTCATGAGCAAGTAAGTTGGATGCACACCCACTTAGTTTCACATAGAGAGCTTTCATACACTTGTAGCTCTAGCGCGTCCGTTCCATGGCAATCGCAACTCCTTGCATTAACATCGATTGTAAGGCCTCTCCATTGCCTAACCATCAGGCTACATAGATGTGAGACTTTCTTATACCTTTTTGTCTTTCGTTATCAACCCCCATCATCATTCTCTTTGCCATCCAAAGTGCTAAGTCCTTGGCTCACTCTCAAGTATTGCGTGAGAATTGAAAAGGCTAAAGCGAGAAATGGTATGATTTAATTGCTTGGTTTGGCACTGGGGTTGTTCTTGATTTGATATATTTATGGTAGGAAACTGAGCATGGCATGCTTTTCATGATTAAGTATTTAGGGATCACATTCTTTGGCCTCTTTATTTTGAAAGACAGTGATTGTTTACTTGCATGTTTATGTATTATTGTTTCAATGCCAAATCCGTAGACTAATACCTTACATCAATCGCGTCCCAATATTCATATCATGATTACATCATTTGATCAAGAACATGTTTGGTAGCATTCAACATCAAAAATTATTTTGTTATCAATTACCTACTCGAGGACGGGTAGGAATTAAGTTTGGGGATGTTGATACGTGTCACATGTATCTACACTTTTTGATTGTTAAATGCTATTATATTATCACTTTTGTATGCTTTATTTATCATTTTATATTATTTTCCCAGACTAACCATTAGTTTAGTGCCGAATTCCAGTTCCTATTTTTTGGTTTCGCAAAAAAATCATACATGGAGAAGTCCAAACATGATGAAAACTTACAAGAAATTTTTGTGGAAAATATGCAACACTAGAAGCTTGAGGAGGGAGCCAGAAGTGCGATGTGGTCCCCAAAAACCTAGGTGGCACGTCCCCAAGGGGTGCACCGATCAGGCTTGCGGGAGCCCCATACCTCCTTTTGACCTAATGCGAAGCCTATAAGTTTCATGATTTCCCAAAACCCTTAGAATGAGACCCGAAAGAATTTTATCGCCACCCTGCTACTTGCGAGCTGAGTTGGGATTTTCCCCAAAGAGGAAGGGTGAAGCAATATAGTAGCGGATAGTATTTCCCTTAGTGAGAACCAAGGTTATCGAACCAATAGGAGAACCACACAAACGCCTAGTAATTAGTACCTGCAAACAAAGGAGCAATTACTTGTACCCAACGTGGGCAAGAGGGTTGTAAATCCCCTTGTACTTGTTAATTGCAAGGATTAAATCTGATAGTAGTAGCTAGATAAATTGCAAAGTAAAATTGCAGCAAGGTAATTTTGGTTTCTGTAATTTGTTTGAAATAGACTCGGGGGCCATAGTTTTCACTAGAGTCATCTCTCTCATAATAATAGCATACAGTGGGTAGACAAATTACTGTTGGGCAATTGATAGAAAAGCACATAGTTATGACGTTATTTATGGCAATGACCATGTATATAGGAATTACGTCCATGACAAGTAGACCGGCTCCTGCCTGCATCTACTACTATTACTCCACCCATCGACCACTATCCAGCATGCATCTAGGGTATTAAGTTCATGACAAAGAGAGTAACACTTTACACAAGATGACATAATGTAGATAGAATAAAACAAAGCAATATGATTAAACCCCATCATTTTACCCTTAGTAGCAACAATACAAATACGTGCATCGCTACCCCTTCTGTCATGAGGTGAGGACATCGCAAGGTTGAACCCACTACAAAGAACCTCTCCTGCTAAAGATAAATCAATCTAGTTGGCCAAACCAAACGGATAGATCGGAGACAAATGCAAAGCTAAAATCATGCATAATAAAGTTCAGAAAAGACTCAATTATTTTCAATGAATAATCTGATCATAAACCCGCAATTCATTAGATCCCGACAAACACACCACAAAAGAAGTTTATGTCAAATAGAACTCAAAGGAGAACATTGTATTGAAGATCAAAGAGATGGAGAGAGTCATCTAGCAAGTCACTATGGACCCGTAGGTCTATGGTGAACTACTCACACATCATCGGAGGTGCGACCAGGTTGATGTAGAGGCCCTCAGTGATCGATTCCCCCTCCAACAGAGTACGAAAAAGGCCTTCAGATGGGATTGCGGAAGAACAGAGACTTGTGGCGCCGAAAAATTGTTTCGGTGGCTTCTCCAGGGGTTTCCCAATATTTGAGAATTGATAGAGCCGGAATTAGGTTAGACGGAGCCACGATGGCCCCAAAAGGCATCAGGGCGCGCCTACCTCCTCCCCCAGGTGCGCGCCCTATTGCCTTGTCGTCTCCTCGTAGGTCTTATGGCCCCTCCCCGAAGCTTCTAGGGTCTCTTATGTCCAGAAAAAATCATCAAAAAATTTCGACATGTCTGGACTTCGTTTGCTATAGATTTTTTGGAAAACCAAAAACAAGCAAAAGGCAGCAACTGGCACTAGGCAATGTGTTAGTAGGTTGGTCCCCAAAAATGATATGAAATTGCATAAAAGTATCTAAGATTCATATTATAATAACATGAAATAATCAAAAAAAATATATACGTTGGAGACGTATCAACATCCCCAAGCTTAATTGATGCTCGTCCTTAAGTAGGTAAATGATAAAAACATAACTTTTTATGTTGAATGCTACCTAATATGTCTATCATGTAATCTTTTCACGGTATAAATATTGAGAAACGATGAAGTAATTGATATCAACATAATGATATACATGAATACATGAACATAATCAATGCTTTTTTTCACAATATACAATGCTTAATGAGTCATCCCTACTCGTTGAATTATGTAAGCATGTCATAACTCCCCCTTCACGCATAAATATAAAATTATAAATTAGGAGCACCCCGGTGTCAAACCAAGCAATTGGATCATACATTTTCATGCGCTTCAACATTTTCAAGTCCACTCAATACATGTGTGTGAGCCATGGACATAACACTACGAGTGGAATAGAATGCGGTGGTAGAGATTTCAGGGAAGTCAAAAATGAAGAAAGTCTCACATCAACTCAGCGGATCCATAGGCAATGGAGGGGTCTTTCAATCGATATCAATGCGAGGAGTAGGCATTGCCATGCAACGGACGCACTAGAGCTATAAGTGTATGCAAGCTAAATGCTGAAACTAAGTGGGTGTGCATCCAACTTTCTTGCTCATGAAGACCTCAAGCATTTTGAGGAAACCCGTCAATGGAATATACAAGCCAAGTTCTATAATGAAAAATCCCACTAGTATACGAAAGTGACAAATCAGGAGACTCTCTATATGAAGAACATGGTGCTACTTTGAAACACAAGTGTGGTAAAAAGATAGTAGCACTACCCCTTTTCTCTTTTTCTCATTTTTTCATTGGGCTCTCTCTGCCCTCTTTTTTTATTGAAAGTTTTTATCATATCACTCTTATATACCTATCATTTTTGGACTAGTCTTATAACCCATGCATATTACCACTTCCTATTTAAGACTCTCAAAAAGATTTAAGTGAAGCATGAGAGTGCAGTCATTTCTATAAAATATATAACCACCGCTGTGCTCTGACGATATAATTGATGTACAAGAGCAATGGCATAGCTCAAAAGATATAAGTGAAGCACATAGAGTATTCTAACAAATCATGATGAACGTGTTGTTGGGGAACATAGTAATTTTCAAAAAAATCGTACGCACACGCAAGATCATGGTGATGCATAGCAACGAGAGGGGAGAGTGTTGTCCACGTACCCTCGTAGACCGAAAGCGGAAGCGTTAGCACAACGCGGTTGATGTAGTCGTACGTCCTCACGATCCGACCGATCAAGCACCGAACGCACGACACCTCCGAGTTCTGCACACGTTCAACTCGATGACGTCCCTTGAACTTCGATCCAGCCAAGATTTGAGGGAGAGTTCTGTCAGCACGACGGCATGGTGACGATGATGATGTTCTACCGACACAGGGCTTCGCCTAGGCACTGCTATGATATGACCGAGGTGGATTATGGTGGAGGGGGGCACCGCACACGGCTAAGAGATCCAGGGGATCAATTGTTGTGTCTCTAGGGGGTGCCTCCCTCCCCGTATATAAAGGAGTAGAGGAGGGGGTCGGCCACCCTTGGCGCGCCCCATGAGGTGTCCTACTCCCATCGGGAGTAGGACTCCCCCCTTTCCATGTTGGAGTAGGAGAGGAGAGGGAAGGAGAAAGAGGGAGAAAGGAAAGGGCGGGGGGGCGCCGCCCCCCTTCCTAGTCCAATTCGGACTTGGGAGGGGAGGGGGCGCTGTCGGTGTCAAAACCGGCGGATCTCGGGTAGGGGGTCCCGAACTGTGCGTCTAAGGCAGATGGTAACAAGAGGCGGGGGACACGATGGTTACCCAGGTTCGGGCCCTCTCAATGGAGGTAATACCCTACTTCCTGCTTGATTGGTCTTGATGATATGAGTATTACAAGAGTTGATATACCACGAGATCAGAGAGGCTAAACCCTAGAAGCTAGCCTATGGTGATTGTTGTTGTCCTACGGACTAAAACCCTTCGGTTTATATAGACACCGGAGGAGCTAGGGTTACACAGAGTTGGTTACAAGGGAGGAGATCTACATATCCGAATCATCAAGCTTGCCTTCCACGCAAAGGAGAGTCCCATCCGGACACGGGACGCAGTCTTCAATGTTGTATCTTCATAGTCCAACAGTCCGGCCAAAGCATATAGTCCGGCTGTCCGAGGACCCCCTAATCCAGGACTCCCTCAGTAGCCCCCGAACTAGGCTTCAATGACGATGAGTCTGGCGCGCTGATTGTCTTCGGCATTGCAAGGCGGGTTATCCTCCAAATCCTGAGTACCTGTCGTAACGAGTTGTGTCTGGCCTCCCATGAATGTTGCACTCCTCGGCTTCTGTGCCTTAATATTGGCTATCTTCCATGTGTCGAGCGAATGCGAGAGGTCGGGGTGTTTTTACATTTACCACCCTAACCAGGTAGGTGAATCGTCTATTTAAATAGTCGGGGATCTTCAGATCTAGATCACACCACCTTCCCACAGCGAGTATCCATCGTAGTGTGCCTGGAAAAATCCATCCCATCATGGCCGGCCACCGCAGCTCCTCCTCTCACCGCCGTAGCCCTAAGCCAGGTAGTTGGGAGAAGTGTTCTGTTCCCCATAGCCAACTAGTAGAGTTGCAAACCCAGGGGTTTCTCCCTCCTGCATACATGGTCCCCGTCCGAGCCGGACTAGCCACTTATAATGGCGGGGACCAAGAGGAAAGCTTTCCCAACCCATCCACGGGGGAGCGGGTATGCCTCGTCCCTTATTTATTGAGGGGACTCGGATTTCCAATCCATCCATTCCTCCGCGGGCTCCTGGAGTTCTATGGCCTCCAGCTGCATAACTTTACTCCCGCCTCCATATTACACATCGCATGCTACGTTGCCCTTTGCGAGCTATTTCTGGGCTGCGAAGCTAATTTCGAGCTATGGCATAGGCTATTCTGCCTCGTGCCTCGTACACAGAAGGGGTCCATATTTCAAGTGGGCGGAGCCAAAATATGGTGCATCACCGGGATTGGATACCTGTCCGGTACTCCGAAGAAGACATCTGAAGACTAGCCTTTGGAGTGGTTTTATATGGAGGACGTTCCTCTCCCGGACCCTATTCGGATGGGCCTTCCTGAGTTCAACAACGCCCCGTTGAAGAAACGCCATAGCTGGCGCCCTCGGAGCCCCTAGGAGGAAGACAACAGGGAGGTCCTTGATGAGCCGGATAAAGACACTGGCCGAATCAGGACTGACAATAATCGAGGTTATGTCAGTATGTATAATGCGGGCGGTGCAGCCACTTCAATATCGGGGACAACCCATGTGGCACTTCAATGGAGAAGACGATGCCACCCGCTGCGGCCGAAAAGGTCCGGACTCCGCCGCCGCTCTGGTGAAAATATGGTCCGATTTATATAAGGGAGAGGAAGAGGAGTTCATCCGTATTAAGCCACGAGATGGATTCTCCATGTACAACCCCCCAAACTGGGTGAGCTGCTGCTTTTTACTCCAAACCTTCCCGCTTTCTTTGTCATAAATATTTACCTTGCTATTTCATAGCAGGAACTATGAAAAGCTATGAGGGAGATTCACAGCCCATCTCCACAGCCAGAGGACCCTGATTGGGCCCTCGATCCCGGACTCGAAGAAGATCCGGGCATATTCGTGGAGCTCATCGACAGGACGTTTTATTAGTTAAGCTGCGATGGTGCCTTGGTGGCCATCACCGCCGATTACCCTGGACTGCTCCCTGCATCGCATGTAAGTAAAACCGAAGTCCTAACTTCCGAGAAGGATCCCCTTTTTCGCACTTCACCCACCGCACACGTATGGTGTTTTGCAGGGAAGGCCCTCGGGACGCCATGCCGAACCCATAGTGACTCACCAACAAGGTGCACCGAAACCGGGTAGGCTTAAAAGGAAGGCGGTCAGGACTGAGATGTCGTTGCAGAGGTATGAAAAAGAACCCTGCTCCATGGTTATTGTCTTTAAAGTATAATAACGTCCGTGGTTAAAACCAGGAAAAACGCTCGCCGGACCGTATTCGGAGGGCCTGCCGGCCATGCCTCCACCAGCCGGGCTCCCGAGCCGAACTTGGAGGCAGATGCTAACGTGGGGACAACGCCGGATGTTCCTCCTACCGAGGATGCGGATAGGCTGTCCGCCACAAATTCCGAAGTGGAGAGTGCCATGAAGCACAGGCGTCACCGGGCCGTACTCCGTGACCTCGGTTTTTCTGAAGAGGCGTTTGATGCCTTCAACTCAGGGGACGCGTACATCCGTGCTGCTGAAAATGGTCTTGCCAG
Organism: Triticum aestivum; assembly: GCF_018294505.1. NCBI lineage: Eukaryota > Viridiplantae > Streptophyta > Magnoliopsida > Poales > Poaceae > Triticum > Triticum aestivum. The sequence continues at coordinate 382,074,456 of NC_057797.1, forward strand.
AGCCACGGACCAGTATGTAAAGGATATACGGGTAAGAAAATCTGATAATTATATATATACCAGTAGCCCATGAGACTTGAAACAGTTGGCACAACTGATTTAAGGATCATTATTTGCATAGCTTCTTACTGAGAAGAATACCCAGTTGTCTGAAGAGCTGGAGGAGTGCAAAGCCCAGCTACGGTCCGCAGTTGCCAAAATGGAGGAGTCCCAGAAGGCCCCATCTGGTAACACTTGTTCCTATCGAAAAGAACGAAATGTACCAGTTAATATTTGGCTTGCATGTTAATCTAATCAATAGATTCTGCAGATGATCCCGGAGTGAATCCGGAGGAGCAACATGCTCAACGACAGCTGGAGGCTGGCGATCGCGTGCTTACACAAGTAAGGCGGGAGAAAAACGATCTCCAAGATGCCAATACCCGGCTAGATGTTGAACTGAAAGATGTTCGGGCCCAGCTGGCTGACTCCGTAAAGGAGAATAAAAGGCTTCGACGCGACATTTTCAGTAAGTGCTAAGCTAACGTCGAGGCTGTTTTTGATGACCCGAGAAGTCATCGTCGGCACGACGGCCGATGGGGAGGTCACGATGAAGCCGCCTAATCGGAGAGTTTGGCCTATAGCCAGGGCTCCCCCAGAGGTAACGTTGTCCCTGACAACAAGGCGAGCCATCATGCCTTATCGTGACGGCACAACGGAACTCTCAATGAAAGAACCAATGTCGGTGTCAAAATCGGAGGATCTCGGGTAGGGGGTCTCGAACTGTGTGTCTAAGTCGGATCGTAATAGGAGGCGGGGGACACATTGTTTACCCAGGTTCAGGCCCTCTCAATGGAGGTAATATACCCTACTTCCTGCTTGACTGATCTTGATGATATGAGTATTACAAGAGTTGATCTACCTAGGGTTACACAGAGTCGGTTACAAGGGAGGAGATCTACATATCCGAATCGTCAAGCTTGCCTTCCACGCAAAGGAGAGTCCCATCCGGACACAGGACGAAGTCTTCAATCTTGTATCTTCATAGTCCAACAGTCCGACCAAAGTATATAGTCCGGCTGTCCGAGGACCCCCTAATCTAGGACTCCCTCAAGCGCGGCTGCCCCTTGGCCGCCTCTCCTCTTCCACCAATTGGGGCCATGAGGCCCATTAACCTCGGGGTGGGGGGGTTCCGGTAACCCCCCGGTACTCCGGTATATATCCGATAACCCCCGGAACCATTCTGGTGTCCGAATATAGTCGTCCAATATATCAATCTTCATGTCTCGACCATTTCGAGACTCCTCGTCATGTCCGTGATCACATCCGGGACTTCGAACTACCTTCGGTACATCAAAATACATAAACTCATAATATAACCGTCATCGAACTTTAAGTGTGCGGACCCTACGGGTTTGAGAACTATGTAGACATGACCGACACATGTCTCTGGTCAATAACCAATAGCGGAACCTGGATGCTCATGTTGGCTCCTACATATTCTACGAAGATCTTTATCGGTCAAACCGCATAACAACATACGTTATTCCCTTTGTTATCGGTATGTTACTTGCCCAAGATTCGATCGTCGGTATCTCAATACCTAGTTCAATTTCGTTACCGGCAAGTCTCTTTACTCATTCCGTAATACATCATCCCGCAACTAACTCATTAGTTGCAATGCTTGCAAGGCTTAAGTGATGTGTATTATCGAGTGGGCCCAGAGATACCTCTCCGACAATCGGAGTGACAAATCCTAATCTCGAAATACGCCAACCCAACAAGTACCTTTGGAGACACCTGTAGAGCACCTTTATAATCACCCAGTTACATTGTGACGTGTGGTGGCACACAAAGTGTTCCTCCGGTAAATGGGAGTTGCATAATCTCATAGTCACAGGAACATGTATAAGTCATGAAGAAAGCAATAGCAACAAACTAAACGATCAAGTGCTAAGCTAACGGAATGGGTCAAGTCAATCACATCATTCTCCTAATGATGTGATCCCGTTAATCAAATGACAACTTGTGTCTATGGCTAGGAAACATAACCATCTTTGATTAACGAGTTAGTCTAGTAGAGGCATACTAGTGACACTTTGTTTGTCTATGTATTCACACATGTATCATGTTTCCGGTGATTACAATTCTAGCATGAACAATAAACATTTATCATGATATAAGGAAATAAATAATAACTTTATTATTGCCTCTAGGGCATATTTCCTTCAGTCTCCCACTTGCACTAGAGTCAATAATCTAGATTACACAGTAATGATTCTAACACCCATGGAGCCTTCGTGCTGATCATGTTTTGCTCGTGGAAGAGGCTTAGTCAACGGGTCTACAATATTCAGATCCATATGTATCTTGCAAATCTCTATGTCTCCCATCTGGACTTGATCACGGATGGAGTTGAAGCGTCTCTTTATGTGCTTGGTTCTCTTGTGAAATCTGGATTCCTTTGCCAAAGCAATTGCACCAGTATTGTCACAAAATATTTTCATTGGACTCGATGCACTAGGTATGACACCCAGATCCAATATGAACTCCTTCATCTGGACTCCTTCATTTGCTGCATCCGAAGCAGCTATGTACTCCACTTCACATGTAGATCCCGCTACGACGCTTTGTTTAGAACTGCACCAACTGGCAGCTCCACCGTTTTAATAAAAACACGTATCCGGTTTGCGATTTAGAATCATTCGGATCAGTGTCAGAGCTTGCATCGACGTAACCATTTACGATGAGCTCTTTGTCACCTCCATAAACGAGAAACATATCCTTCGTCCTTTTCAGGTATTTCAGGATGTTCTTACCGATGTCCAGTGATCCACTCCTGGATTACTTTGGTACCTCCTTGCTAAACTAATAGCAAGGCACACATCAGGTATGGTACACAACATTGCATACATGATAGAGCCTATGGCTGAAGCATAGGGAACATCTTTCATTTTCTCTCTATCTTCTGCAGTGGTCGGGCATTGAGTCTTACTCAACTTCACACCTTGCAATACAGGCAAGAACCCTTTCTTTTTGAACTTTCTCAAAACTTTGTCAAGGTATGTGCTTTGTGAAAGTCCAATCAAGCATCTTGATCTATCTCTATAGATCTTGATGCCCAATATATAAGCAGCTTCATCGAGGTCTTTCATTGAAAAACTCTTATTCAAATATCCTTTTATGCTATCCAGAAATTCTATATCATTTCCAATCAACAATATGTCATCCACATATAATATTAGAAATGCTACAGAGCTCCCACTCACTTTCTTGTAAATACAGGCTTCTCCAAAAGTCTGTATAAAACCATATGTTTTGATCACACTATCAATACGTTTATTCCGACTCCGAGAGGCTTGCACTAGTCCATAAATGGATCGCTGGAGCTTGCACACTTTGTTAGCTCCCTTTGGATCGACAAAACCTTCCGGTTGCATCATATACAACTATTCTTCCAGAAATCCATTAAGGAATGCAGTTTTGACATCCATTTGCTAAAATTTCATAATCAATGCAGCAATTGCTAACATGATTCGGACAGACTTAAGCATCGCTATGGGTGAGAAGGTCTCATCGTAGTCAATCCCTTGAACTTGTCGAAAACCTTTTGCAACAAGTCGAGCTTTATAGACAGTAACATTACCATCAGCGTCAGTCTTCTTCTTGAAGATCCATTTATTCTCGATGGCTTGCCGATCAACGGGCAAGTCAACCAAAGTCCACACTTTGTTCTCATACATGGATCCCATCTCAGATTTCGTAGCCTCAAGCCATTTTGCGGAATCTGGGCTCACCATCGCTTCCTCATAGTTCGTAGGTTCGTCATGGTCTAGTAACATAACCTCCAGAACAGGATTACCGTACCACTCTGGTGCGGATCTCACTCTGGTTGATCTACGAGGTTCAGTAACAACTTGATCTGAAGTTTCATGATCATTATCATTAACTTCCTCACTATTTGGTGTAGGTGTCACAGGAACCGGTTTCTGTGATGAACTACTTTCCAATAAGGGAGCAGGTATAGTTACCTCATCAAGTTCTACTTTCCTCCCACTCACTTCTTTCGAGAGAAACTCCTTCTCTAGAAAGGATCCAAATTTAGCAACAAACATTTTGCCTTCAGATCTGTGATAGAAGGTGTACCCAACAGTTTCCTTTGGGTAACCTATGAAGACACATTTCTCCGATTTGGGTTCGAGCTTATCAGGTTGAAGTTTTTTCACATAAGCATCACAGCCCCAAAGTTTAAGAAACGACAACTTTGGTTTCTTGCCAAACCACAGTTCATAAGGCATCGTCTCAACAGATTTCGATGGTGCCCTATTTAACATGAATGCAGCCGTCTCTAAAGCATAACCCCAAAATGATAGCGGTAAATCGGTATGAGACATCATAGATCGCACCATATCTAGTAAAGTACGATTATGACGTTCGGACACACCATTACGCTATGGTGTTCCGGGTGGCGTGAGTTGCGAAACTATTCCGCATTGTTTCAAATGAAGACCAAACTCATAACTCAAATATTCTCCTCCACGATCAGATTGTAGAAACTTTATTTTCTTGTTACGATGATTTTCAACTTCACTCTGAAATTCTTTGAACTTTTCAAATGTTTCAGACTTATGTTTCATTAAGTAGATATACCTATATCTGCTTAAATCATCTGTGAATGTGAGAAAATAATGATACCCGCCGCGAGCCTCAACATTCATCGGACCACATACATCTGTATGTATGATTTCCAATAGATTTGTTGCTCGCTCCATAGTTCCGGAGAACGGTGTTTTAGTTATCTTGCCCATGAGGCACGGTTCGCATGTACCAAGTAATTCATAATCAAGTGGTTCCAAAAGTCCATCAGTATGGAGTTTGTTCATGCGCTTTACACCAATATGACCTAAACGGCAGTGCCACAAATAAGTTGCACTATCATTATCAACTCTACATCTTTTGGCTTCAATATTATGAATATGTGTATCACTACTATCGAGATTGAATAAGAATAGACCACTCTTCAAGGGTGCATGACCATAAAAGATATTACTCATATAAATAGAACAACCATTATTCTATGATTTAAACTGTCTCGCTTCAAACAAGATCCAGATGTAATGTTCATGCTCAACGCTGGCACCAAATAACAATTATTTAGGTCTAAAACTAATCCCGAAGGTAGATGTAGAGGTAGCGTGCCGACTGCGATCACATCGACTTTGGAACCATTTCCCACGCGCATCGTCACCTTGTCCTTAGCCAATCTTTGCTTAATCCGTAGTCCCTGTTTCGAGTTGCAAATATTAGCAACAGAACCAGTATCAAGTACCCAGGTGCTACTGCGAGCATTAGTAAGGTACACATCAATAACAGGTATATCACATATACCTTTGTTCACCTTGCCATCCTTCTTATCCACCAAATACTTGGGGAAGTTCCGATTCCAGTGACCAGTCTGTTTGCAGTAGAAGCACTTAGTTTCAGGCTTAGGTCCAGACTTGGGTTTCTTCTCTTGAGTAGCAACTTTCTTGCCATTCTTCTTGAAGTTCCCCTTCTTCTTCCTTTACCCTTTTTCTTGAAACTAGTGGTCTTGTTGACCATCAACACTTGATGCTCCTGTTTGATTTATACCTCCGCGGCCTTTAGCATCGCGAAGAGCTCGGGAATTGTCTTATTCATCCCTTGCATATTATAGTTCATCACGAAGCTTTTGTAGCTTGGTGGCAGTGATTGAAGAACTCTGTCAATGACACTATCAACAGGAAGATTAACTCCTAGTTGAGTCAAGTGATTATGATACCCGGACATTTTGAGTATATGTTCACTGACAGAACTATTCTCCTCCATCTTACAACTATAGAACTTATTGGAGACTTCATATCTCTCAATCCGGGCATTTGCTTGTAATATTAACTTCAATTACTGGAACATCTCATATGCTCCATGACGTTCAAAACGCCATTGAAGTCCTGGTTCTAAGCCGTAAAGCATGGCACACTGAACTATCGAGTAGTCATCAGCTTTACTCTGCCAAACATTCTTACCGTTATCAACAGCATCAGCAGCAGGCCTGGCACCCAGCGGTGCTTCCAGGACGTAATTCTTCTGTGCAGCAATGAGGATAATCCTCAAGTTACGAACCCAGTCCGTGTAATTGCTACCATCATCTTTCAACTTTGCTTTCTCAAGGGACACATTAAAATTCAATAGAACAACAGCACGGGCCATCTATCTACAATCAACATAGACAAGCAAAAAACTATCAGGTACTAAGTTCATGATAAATTTAAGTTCAATTAATCATATTACTTAAGAACTCCCACTTAGATAGACATCTCTCTAATCCTCTAAGTGATCACGTGATCCAAATCAACCAAACCATGTCCGATCATCACGTGAGATGGAGTAGTTTCAATGGTGAACATCACTATGTTGATCATATCTACTATATGATTCATGCTCGACCTTTCGGTCTCAGTGTTCCGAGGCCATATCTGCATATGCTAGGCTCGTCAAGTTTAACCTGAGTATTCCGCATGTGCAACTGTTTTGCACCCGTTGTATTTGAACGTAGAGCCTATCACACCCGATCATCACGTGGTGTCTCAGCATGAAGAACTTTCGCAATGGTGCATACTCAGGGAGAACACTTATACCTTGATAATTTAGTGAGAGATCATCTTATAATGCTACCGTTAATCAAAGCAAGATAAGATGCATAAAAGATAAACACCACATGCAATCAACATAAGTGATATGATATGGCCATCATCATCTTGTGCTTGTGATCTTCATCTCCGAAGCACCGTCATGATCACCATTGTCACCGGCACGACACTTCGATCTCCATCGTAGCATCTTTGCCGTCTCGCCAACTTATGCTTCTATGACTATCGCTACCGCTTAGTGATAAAGTAAAGCATTACAGGGTGATTGCATTGCATACAATAAAGCGACAACCATATGGCTCCTACCAGTTGCCGATAACTCGGTTACAAAACATGATCATCTCATACAATAATATATAGCATCATGCCTTGACCATATCACATCACAACATGCCCTGCAAAAACAAGTCAGATGTCCTCTACTTTGTTGTTGCATGTTTTACATGGCTGCTACAGGCTGAGCAAGAACCGTTCTTACCTACGCATAAAAACCACAACGATAGTTCATCAAGTTAGTGCTGTTTTAACCTTCTCAAGGACCGGGCGTAGCCACACTTGGTTCAACTAAAGTTGGAGAAACTGACACTCGCCAGCCACCTATGTGCAAAGCACGTCGGTAGAACCAGTCTCGCGTAAGCATATGCATAATGTCGGTCCGGGCCGCTTCATCCAACAATACCGCCGAACCAAAGTATGACATGATGGTAAGCAGTATGACTTGTATCGCCCACAACTGACGTGTGTTCTACTCGTGTATATAACATCAACGCATAAAACTAGGCTCGGATGCCACTGTTGGGGAACGTAGTAATTTTAAAAAAAATTCCTATGCACACGTAAGATCATGGTGATGCATAGCAACGAGAGGGGAGAGTGTTGTCCACGTAACCTCGTAGACCGAAAGCGGAATCGTTAGCACAACGCGGTTGATGTAGTCGTACATCTTCACGATCCGACCGATCAAGCACCGAACGCACGACACCTCCGAGTTCTGCACATGTTCAACTCGATGACGTCCCTCGAACTCCGATCCAACCAAGCTTTGAGGGAGAGTTCCATCAACATGACCCATTGGGCCCATGAGGCCCATTAACCTCCGGGGGGGTCCTGTAACCCCCCAGTACTCCGGTATATATATCCGATAACCCCCAGAACCATTCTGGTGTCCGAATATAGTCGTCCAATATATCAGTCTTCATGTCTCGACCATTTCGAGACTCCTCGTCATGTCCGTGATCACATCCGGGACTCCGAACTACCTTCGATACATCAAAACACATAAACTCATAATATAACCGTCATCGAACTTTAAGCATGCAGACCCTACGGGTTTGAGAACTATGTAGACATGACCGAGACATGTCTCCGGTCAATAACCAATAGCAGAACCTGGATGCTCATATTGGCTCCTACATATTCTACGAAGATCTTTATCGGTCAAACCGCATAACAACATATGTTGTTCCCTTTGTCATCGGTATGTTACTTGCCCGAGATTCGATCGTCGGTATCTCAATACCTAGTTCAATCTCGTTACCGGCAAGTCTCTTTACTCCCGTAATACATCGTCCCGCAACTAACTCATTAGTTGCAATGCTTGCAAGGCTTATGTGATGTGTATTACCGAGTGGTCCCAGAGATACCTCTCCGACAATCGGAGTGACAAATCCTAATCTCGAAATACGCCAACCCAACAAGTACCTTTGGAGACATTTGTAGAGCGCCTTTATAATCACCCAATTACTTTGTGAGGTTTGGTAGCACACAAAGTGTTCCTCCAGTAAATGGGAGTTGCATAATCACATAGTAATAGGAACATGTATAAGTCATGAAGAAAGCAATAGCAACAAACTAAACGATCAAGTGCTAAGCTAACGGAATGGGTCAAGTCAATCACATCATTCTATTCATGATGTGATCCCGTTAATCAAATGACAACTCATGTCTATGGCAAGGAAACATAACCATCTTTGATTAACGAGCTAGTCTAGTAGAGGCATACTAGTGACAATTTGTTTGTCTATGTATTCACACATGTATCATGTTTCCGGTTAATACAATTCTAGCATGAATAATAAACATTTATCATGATATAAGGAAATAAATAATGACTTTATTATTCCCTCTAGGGCATATTTCCTTCATGTGTGTCTCTCACAAAGGGTGTGTCCAGCAAATAATGATTTTTGCAAACTAACAAGCAAAAAAAACTATGGTACAAGATGTTCCAAGAAAAACTCATATCATGTGATGAATAAAAATATAGCTCCAAGTAACATACCGATGAATTGTGGACCAAAGAGGGGATGTCATCCAGGGCCTCCCCAAGCTTAGACGCTTGGGTCTTCCTTGAATATTTCCTTGGGGTGCCTTGGGCATCCCCAAGCTTAGGGTCTTGCCACTCATTATTCCTTCATCCATCGTGATCTCACCCAAAACTTGAAAACTTCATCACACAAAACTCAATAGAAACTTCATGAGATCTGTTAGTATAATCGATAAATCCTAAACTTTAGGTACTGTTGTAAACTCATTCAAAATTATTTTTGCATAATACCTACTGTATTCTAACTTCTCCATCACTTATACCCCCGATATAATCCATAGCATCATTAGAATAATCACACTATGCAATAAAAACAAAATATGTGTAAAATAGAACAGTCTGTAATGATCTAATATACTTCTGTAACACCAAAGAATCTGAAATATTAGTAAAACATAAACTACTTTTATCTTAATACTGTGTACAAAATCATAATTTTATCATGTTCTAGTAATAAATGTAAATTCCAGCACTATGCGCAAATGTTTCTATTTTTGCACAAAATCAATTCAATTCTCATCCAAATCATCCCAAAGGATTTACTTGGCACAAACACTAATTAATAATAAAAACACAATAATTACAAAAGCAATAATCATGTCATGACACAAGAACAAAAATAAAAAGCAAAAAATTAAGATAACTATTGGGTTGCCTCCCAACAAGCGCTATTGTTTTATGCCCTTAGCTAGGCATAATGCATGTTTCAACTGTTATCATCTTTCAAATAAATTACATAGGTGCCCCTCATAATAGATTTTTATGGTGGTTTATTTCTCTTCCTTGGGAATTGTTCCATCCTTTCTTTAATGGAAATTAGAACCTTATATTTCCTTCTTTGATGTCAATAATTTCACCTATGATTCATAGGAAAGGCCTACTAATATGTCTCCGTCGTATCTATAATTTTTTATTGTTTCATGCCAATATTCTACAACTTTCATATACTTTTGGCAACATTTTATATTATTTCTGGGACTAACATATTTATCCAGTGCCTAGTGCCAGTTTCTGTTTGTTTCATGTTTTTGTTTCGCAGAATACCCATATGAAACAAATTCCAAATGCGATATAAATTTATGGAGATTTATTTTTCAATATATGTGATTTTTGGGAAAATAAATCAACACGAGACGATGCCCGAGGGCGCACAAGCTCAAACGGTGTGCCACCCTACCCTGGGAGTGATGGGTAGGCTTGTGGGTCCCCTGTTAGGCGGTTGGTGCCCATCTTCCCCAACAACAAAGCTAATATCTGGATAAAAATCTTGTTAAAATTTCAGCCCAATCGGAGTTATGGATCTCCGGGAATTTAAGAAACAGTGAAGGGCCAGAAAACAGGAACGTGAAACAGAAGAAAAACATATAGATAAATCCAATCTCGGAGGGGCTCCTGCTCCTCCGCAGCCATGGTAGCCATGGACTAGAGGGGAAATTCTCCTTCTATCTAGGGGGAGTCCAAGGAAGAAGAATAAGGAGGGGGGCTCTCTCTCTCGGTGGCGTCAGAACACCATCGGGTCCATCATCATGACAATGATTTACACCAACAACTTCGCGTCCGTCATCACCAACTCTCTCCCCCTCTATGCAGAGGTGTAACACCACTTCTCCCCACGGTAATCTCTACTTAAACATGGTGCTTTATTCCACATATTATAATCCAATGATGTGTTCTCATCCTATGATGTTTGAGTAGATTCCTTTTGTCGTATGGGTGTATTGATGATCGTTATTGGTTTGAGTTGTATGTTTTATTTTGGTGCTTTCCTATGGTGCCCTTCATGTCGCGCAAGCGTGTGGGATTACTACTGTAGGGTGTTGCAATACGTTCATGATTCGCTTATAGTGGGTGGCTAAGCTTAAGCCCGAGTAAGGGGGTTGTTGCGTATGGGAGCAAAGAGGACTTGATACTTAATTAATGCTATGGTTGGGTTTTACCTTAATGATCTTTGGTAGTTCTGGATGCTTGGTAGAGTTCCAATCATAAGTGCATATCATCCAAGTATGGAAAGTATGTTAGCTCATGCCTCTCCCTCATATAAAATTGCAATAATAATTACCGGTCTAGTTATCGATTGCCTAGGGACAAATCTTTCTCTTGTGTTACAAAAAGCTTTCTACTAAACAACTAACTTTTATTATCTTGCAAATTACTTGTAGTTTATTCTCACCAAGTACATCTAGTTTTATCCTTGCAAACTTATCCCTACACCTACAAAATAGTTTCATACTTGTTCTAGGTAAAGAGAACCGTAAGTGTGCGTAGAGTTGTATCGGTGGTCAATAGAACTTGAAGGGAGCAATAGCATGGGGTGAATATTTGTGGGTTATCAAGACCTTTTTCTAGCGTTGTTGCCGGGGAGCAATAGCGTGGGGTGAATATTTTCGTGTGTGCTTGTTTGCTTTATTACTAAGTAGTTTTTATTTTCTATTCTAAGTTATTTTGTTTCTTTAGTTATGGATATGGAACACGAAATACCAAAAAATGGTTGTACTTGCTACTCATGGAGATGGGGAACCTCCTAAAACCCTCGATGCTCGTTATGTAAAAAAATAGTGAACACTACATCAATAATCCTGAGAAAACACCGTTCAAATTGATAATGGGAGACATGTTGGATCAGCGTGAACACTTTAGGGATTATCGCTTGACTCAAAAAGGGAAACTCTTATGGGATGAAATTGATTGTTTGCAATGGTATTCTTGGCATACTTGTTGTTCTAGGACGAAGGCTCCACACCTCCCCTTTTCATGTGAATTTAATGATAATAAAACCTTGTCTTCTTATGCTAATGGTGTATATGATTACTATGATGTGAAACGAATAGAAGAATTTGTTGCTTTTAAGGGTGCTTGTGAATTAAATGTTTGTTTGAACAATATGAAATTTTAATGATGCTCTTTATAGATCTAAATTTTTTTCTATACTTAAATATTTCTATGAGAATTATAAATACAGTGCAGATATTGATGAATTTACTGAGAAGGTCTCCGCTGTCCAAGAAGAGACTAATATTTTGCAGGAATCTATGGAAGAAGAAATTGATGACACTGTGAGCTCATTAGATGAGAAAGATGAGGAGGAGAGAGGAGAACAAAAGGAGGAAGAGCGGATTGATCACCCATGCCCACCGTCTGATGAGAGTAACTATTCAACTCATACATTGTTCAATTTCCCTTCGTGCTTATCGAAGGATGAACGCTATTATGATTGCCATGACCCCTTGGATTCATTTGAAATATCCCTTTTTGATGAATTTGATGCTTGCTATGCTTGTGGCCATGATGCCAATATGAATTATGTCTATGGAGATGAACTTGTTGTAGTTCCTTATGTTAAGAATGAAATTATTGCTATTGCACCTACACATGATAGTCCTATTATCTTTTTGAATTCTCCAAACTACACTATATCAGAGAATTTTGCGCTTATTAAGGATTATATTGATGGGTTGCATTTTAAAATTACACATGATGATTTTGATGAATATAATATGCATGTGCTTGCTGCTCCTACGTGAAATTATTATGAGGGAGGAACTATATCTCCACCTCTCTATGTTTCAAACACAACAAAATTGCAAGAAACTACCCTTATTGTGTGTGCATGAATTGTTCTTTTATGACATGACGATGCTTCGGAAGAGAGTTAGACTTCGTCATTTCATGATATATGTTGCTTTGTGCTCACTACTAAATTATTAATCATTGTTAATTAAAATTGGGTTTGATATACCTTGGGATCCGGGTGGATCAATTACTTGAGCACTTTATGCCTAGCTTAATGGCTTTAAAGAAACCGCTACCAGGGAGAAAACTCAGAAGGTTTAGGGAGTCATTTTATCCTGTTGTGTGCTTTTAAAAAGTTTTAAAACAAAAAATATAGTGGGGAACCTAAAACTTTTTCAAAAAGAAAGGTGAAAGTGAGAAAGACGAACACTCAAGTGGGGGATGTCCTTGAACTTTGTTCATGCCCATGAAAACTTTATGAATCTTAATTACAGAAACTTTCCAACAAAAATAATTATCCCCTTGTACAAATCCATTGTATTATAAAAATAATGTGCCAAGATTTTCCTTTAGGATGTTTAGATTGCTTGTTTGGTATGTGCAGTGCAAAAGCAAAAACTTTTGTTGTAGTGCATGAATTTACATTGTTTAGAGGAACAAGCAAAAATTATAAAAAAATACATAGTCCTGCTACAGAAATTGTCTATTTTGTCCTAATTGTTCGGAATTTTTTGAGTTATAGAAGTATATGTACCATATGCATCTTTACAGATTATCCTGTTTTCACAGATTGTTGTTATAGTTTCGTTATTTGCTTATGTTTGAAATCTTGTTGAGCCCCGTTGACTTGGGATCCATATCATTGTGATAGCATATAGTGGTTAATGTTTGATTATAATTATACAATAATGTTACAACAAGCCATGATGGTATTTGATGTTATATGTACTAACCCCTCTAATAAAAAGTTTGGTTAAGTTTTTTGTGGATGAAGTGTTCAGATCGAGGAGGTATCGATATCAGGAGAATAAGGAGAGGCAAGCGTTCAAGCTTGGGGATACCCAAGGCACCCCCAAGTAAATATTCAAGGAGACTCGAGCGTCTAAGCTCGGGGATGCCCCAAAATACATCCCATCTTTCTTCGACAATTATCGGTATGTTTCAATTTTTCTTTTGTTCACATGATATGCATAAATTCATGGCGCATCGTGTACCTTTTAGTTTTCTTTTAGTAATGCACAATGCTGGTATAGGATAATCCTTGGTTGATTTATAGAATTCTCTTTTACCTGACTTATATCTTTTGAGGACGGCTTTATAGAATGCTTCATGTGCTTCACTTATATCATTTGAAGTTTTGATGCCTCTTTTTGTACACATAGAAAACAGTCATGCATAGAATGCTTGATACGTCTCCAACGTATCTATAATTTTTTATTGTTCCATGTTGTCATATTATCAATCTTGGATGTTTTATAATCATTTTATATCATTTTTTGGTACTAACCTATTGACATAGTGACAAGTGTCAGTTCCCATTTTTCCGTGTTTTTTACACCGCAGAAAATCAATATCAGACGAAGTCCAAATGCCACAAAACTTTACAGAGATTTTTATGGACCAAAAGGAACATGTTGGGCCCTGGTTGCACCCGGGGGAAGTCCCAAGGAGGGGACAACCCACCAGGGCGTGCCAGGAGGCCCAGGCGCGCCCTGGTGGGTTGTGCCCACCTCGGGTGCCCCCAGACCACCTCTTTGCACTATAAATACCCCAAAAATACCAGAACCCTAGAAGCGTCAACGAAATATTCATCCAGCCGCCGCAGAGCCCAGAACCACCAGATCCAATCTAGACACCATCTCGGATGGGGTTCACCACCTCCATTGGTGTCTCTCCGATGATGCGTCAGTAGTTCTTTGTAGACCTTCGGGTCCGTAGTTAGTAGCTAGATGGCTTTCTCTCTCTCGCTGAATTCTCAATACAATGGTCTCTTGGAGATCCATATGATGTAACTCTTTTCGCGTTGTGTTTGTTGGGATCTAATGAACTTTGAGTTTATGATCAGTCATATCTTTTTATATCCATGAAAGTTATTTGAGTTTCTTTGATCTCTTATATGCATGATCTCTTGTAGCCTCGTATTTCTTCTCCGATATTTGGGTTTTGTTTGGCCAACTTGATCTATTTATCTTGCAATTGGAAGAGGTGCCCGGTAGTGGGTTCGATCTTACAGTGCTTGATCCCAGTGACAGAAAGGGAACTGACACGTATGCATCGTTGCTACTAAGGATAAAAAGATGGGATCTATATCTAATGCAATAGATAAACGGATCTTGTCTACATCATGTCATTGTTCTTATTGCATTACTCCGTTTTTCCATAAACTTAATACACTAGATGCATGCTAGATAGCGGTCGATGTGTGGAGTAATAGTAGTAGATGCAGGAAGGAGTCGGTCTATAATCTTGGACCTGATGCCTATGTAATGATCATTGCCTGGATATCTTCATAATTATTTGAGGTTCTATCAATTGCCCAACAGTAATTTGTTCACCCACCATTTGCTATCTTTCTCGAGAGAGGCCACTAGTGAAACCTACAGCCCCCGTGTCTTCTTTCTCATATATTTGCTTGCGATCTACTTTTCCTTTGCATTTTTATTCAGATCTGTTAAACCAAAAATACAAAAATACTTTGCTTCAATTTATTCTATTTACGATCTATTATTTCAATCTATTACAAATTTCTGGCATCGTTACCCGAAAGGGATTGACAACCCCTTTAACACATCGGGTTGCAAGGTGTTGTTATTTGTGTGCATGTGTTGTTTACATTGTGTTTCTTGGTTCTCCTACTGGTTCGATAACCTTGGTTTCTTAACTGAGGAAAATACCTACCTTCGCTGTGCTACAACATCCCTTCCTCTTTGGGGAAATACCGACGTAGTCCTAGCAGACAGGAGCTTTCTGGAGCTATAGTCAGGGAGCACTCAAAAGGAATTTCTGGCGCCATTGCCGGGGAGTATCTTCAACATATACCAGTATCCTAATCACAAATCTCATCTCCTCGCAATTCACGTTATTTTCCATTTGCCTCTCGTTTTCCTCTCCCCCACTTCACAAAAAATTGTCGTTTTATTCGCCCTCTTTTTCGTTCGCCGTTTTCTCGTCAGGTCTCATGTTTGCTTGTGTTGCCATGTGCCCTCTATTTGCTTGCATCTTCGATTGCCAAAAATCTATTTTTATGGATCCTCACCCACTTGCTAATCTTTTCAAGAGATCCAATTATGATGAACCAAATGCTAGTGATTTGAGTGCACTAGATTATCTTTATGAAGTTTTGCTTGAGAATCGTGAATCTGAAAATTGTGATGAAGAAATTTATGAAGTGATTCATGATAGCTCCTTGAATGAAAAGCATGATTGCAATGATTCTACTATGAATTCCATCAATATCAATTGTGCTAATAATATGCAAAACCCCAAGCTTGGGGATGCTAATTTTGCTATGTCCACTACTTGTTGCAATGATCATGATTGGGGTGATTCTTCTTATGATCTTGAAAATTTATTTAAGCCTCATGTTTAATATGTTTGCAATAATATCGAAAGTGGGTTTGGAAGAGCGTCAACTTCAGGTAAAAGTAATCCCACATATTTGGAGAGTGTTCAATCTTACGAATTTTTTGATGAAAGTGGGTTTGGAGAGGTCATGACTTTATTTGATGATAAACCCACTATTTTGGAAGAGTTCATCGTTGTATGCATGTGGATCATATAGAGAATATGTTATGTGATAGCTATATTGTTGAATTTGATTATGATCCTACATATAATTATTATGAGAGAGGAAAATATGGTTGTAGAAACTTTCATGTTATTAAATTTCCTCTCGTTATGTTGAGATTGGCAATGTTTTATTCCTCTCCTTTGCATATGCTAGATATTTCTTGTCTTGAAAATTTGTTTTCCTATAAAATTCCTATGCATAGGAAGTATTTTAGACTTAAATGTGATTTTCACATGTTTCATGATGCTCTCTTTGTGTTCCAGTTACTATCTTTCGTGTGAGCATCGTTGAAATCTTATGCCTAGCTAGGGGCATAAAACGATAGTGCTTGTTGGGAGGCAACCCAATGAATAAAATTTATTTTTGCTTTTTGCTTTCTGTTCTTGAGTGTTTTCACAATTATGCTACTTTTATGATTGCGTTTTTTATGTTTTAATTAGTGTTTGTGCCAAGTAAAGCCTTTAGGATCTTCTTGGGTGATAGTTTTTTGATCTTGCTGAAAAAACAGCAACTTTTACGCTTACAAAATTAATTTTCGTTTTTTACCAGAGAGCGATAATATACCCATTCCAATTGCAGTAGATCAATATACAAATTTGTCAGGTCTTCCTAATTTTTCAGAATTTTTGGAGTTACATAAGTATTCGAAATAGTCAGATTACTACAGACTTTTCTGTTTTGACAGATTCTGTTTTTTTGTGTTGTGTGCTTATTTTGATGGCTCTATGGTTTTATTTGATGATTTTTTCCATAGAAAAGTTGGAATACAGTAGATATAATACAAAAACAAAATATGAATTGGTTTGATATAGCACTTATGGTAGTGATTTATTATTCTTATACTAACAGATCTCACAAAGGTTTTTTTGAGTTTTGTGTGATTGAAGTTTTCAAGTTTTGGGTTATCTTACGATGGATGGAAGAAGGATAGAAGAGCCTAAGCTTGGGGATGCCCCGGCATCGCAAGCTATTATCCAAGAATGAGCAACCAACTAAGCTTGGGGATGCCCCCGAGTGGCATCCCCTCTTTCTTCCAACAACTATCGGTATTTTACTCGAGACTATATTTTTATTCGTCACATGATATGTGTTTTGCTTGGAGCGTCTTGTATGATATGTGTATTTGCTTGTTTTATTTTGTGTTTTAAGTCATCAATACTTGCTGGACACACCTATTTGAGAGAGCCAAAATTTTGTCATGACTTGTTAGAATTTCTCTCTTTGCTTCACTTAAATCTTCTATGAGCTAGGACTTGCTCTATTGCTTTACTTATATCTTTTTGAGCACGGTGTGCTTTGTTATTTTTGAAGAAATGCTCTCTTGCTTCACTTAGATTTATTTGAGAGTTAGTAAAATTTTGAAGGAATTCTCTCTTACTTCACTTAAATTATTTTGAGAGAAAGAAAATTTGTTGTGCTCATGATCTTCACTTATATTTGATTGAGCTTATGAAAAGCAACGCATGAAAATTAGTCCCAAAGTGATAGATATCCAAGAAGGATAAAAAAATTCATGAAGATTATTGGACAAAATAAACTTGATTCTTAGTAATAGTTTTGAGATATGATGATGTGATATGTGAGTTATGTTGATGAGTAATTATGCTCTAGTAAGAATATTGGTGTTAAGGTTTGTGATTCCTTATGCAAGCACGAAAGTCAATAATCATGCAATGAAAATTATATCCTACTTGTGGTGTATTATTCGGTGTTAGTTATGCTTAATGCTTGCTTATGAGATTATTCGTTTCGTGGTTGGTCGCTTCCCAATCATTTGCTATCCTTCATTTTGCACTAAGTATGACCTCTACTTGTGCATCCAAAAACCTTTAAACCAGTTTTTCCACATGAGTCCACTATATCTACCTATATGCGGTATTCTTTTGTCGTTCTTAGCAAATTTGCATGTGCCATCTCTAATTTTCAAAATAAACTTCTCTTTTGTGTGTTTGTTTCGCTCGCTGAACGGTAACGGGTGGCTAATATTTTCCATGTTGGATGTGTTATTCTCATGATGAGTGTTTATTAACTTGTCATTGCACGAGAGTATGGCAAAGGTCTAAGGGATGCCCAGTCCCGAAATGCAAAAAAATGAATTTACTTTATGTTGTCAAATAATAAATTCCTTGGAAAGTGTTGGTATGGAGGGCACCCGTGGATACGGTTAACCATGGAAAGTGAAAGTATGGTGGAAAAAGGAATAAACTTTATTTTATGTTCGGGAACCGCCTATGGCATATCTAGCATGGAAAGTGTTGGGAACTCTAAGGCATTTTCGTTGGTGGGATGGATACACCTCTCAAAATGTTTTTATCTCTAATTTTTTCACTTTGAGCTCTGGCACCTCTACAAATCCCTACTCCCCTCTGCGAAGGGCCCTTCTTTTACTTGATGCAATTTTTATTTGAGTCTCCATCTTCTCTCATAAAAAGCACTAACTAGGAGGCAATATGATCGTACTTAAGTATTGGGTGTAGCTAATATTCGAGTGTGTTTCATGAATGGATCAATGTTTGAGCATGATGGGCTAGGGATAACTTATTTTAGCATTGATATTTTGAAAGACACGGTTGCTTGTTGATATACTTGAGTATCTAAATTATTATGTCAAAACTAGACTATTGCTTTGAATCACATAAAAGTCCAATTGTCCATGCTATAAAGAGAAGAATATGATATGACATGATAAACATCACTCCACATCAAAAATTATGTTTTTATCACTTACCTACTCGAGGACGAGCAGGAGTTAAGCTTGGGGATGCTGATATGTCTCCAACGCATCTATAATTTTTGATTGTTCCATGCAGTTATATTATCAATCTTGGATGTTTTATAATCATTTTATAGTCATTTTATATCATTTTTTGGTACTAACCTATTGACATAGTGCCAAGTGCTAGTTCCTCTTTTTTCCGTGTTTTTTACATCGCACAAAATAAATATCAGAAGGAGTACAAATGCCACAAAACTTTACGGAGATTTTTGATGGACCAGAAGGAACATGGTGGGCCCTGGTTGAACCTGCGGGGAGTCCCGAGGAGGGGACAACCCACCAGGGCACACTAGGAGGCCCAGGCGCGCCCTGGTGGGTTGTGCCCACCTCGGGTGCCCCCCGGACCACCTCTTTACTCTATAAATACCCCAAAAATACCAAAACCCTAGAAGCATTGACGAAATATTCATCCAGCTGTCGCAGAGTCCAGAACCACCAGATCCAATCTAGACACCATCTCGGATGGGGTTCACCACCTCCATTGGTGCCTCTCTGATGATGCGTGAGTAGTTCTTTGTAGACCTTCAGGTCCGTAGTTAGTAGCTAGATGGCTTTCTCTCTCTCTCACTGAATTCTCAATACAATGGTCTCTTGGATATCCATATGATGTTACTCTTTTTGCGGTAGGTTTGTTGGGATCTGATGAACTTTGAGTTTATGATCGGTCATATCTTTTTATATCCATGAAAGTTATTTGAGTTTCTTTGATCTCTTATATGCATGATCTCTTATAGCCTCGTATTTCTTCTCCGATATTTGGGTTTTGTTTGGACAACTTGATCTATTTATCTTGCAATGGAAAGAGATGCCTAGTAGTGGGTTCGATCTTACGGTGCTTGAACCCAGTGACAGAAAGGGAACCGACACGTATGTATCGTTGCTACTAAGGATAAAAAGATGGGATCTATATCTAACGCAGTAGATAAATGGATCTTGTCTACATCATGGCATCATTCTTATTGCATTACTCCGTTTTTCCACGAACTTAATACACTAGATGCATGCTGGATAGCGGTCGATGTGTGGAGTAATAGTAGTAGATGCAGGCAAGAGTCGGTCTACTAATCTTGGACGTGATGCCTATGTAATGATCATTGCCTGGATATTGTCCTAACTATTTGAGGTTCTATCAATTTCCCAACAGTAATTTGTTCACCCATCGTTTGCTATCTTTCTCGAGAGAAGCCACTAGTGAAACCTATGGCTCTCGGGTCTTCTATCTCATATATTTGCTTGCGATCTACTTTTCCTTTGCATTTTTATTCAGATCTATTAAACCAAAAATACAAACATACTTTGCTGCACTTTATTCTATTTACGATCTATTATTTCAATCTATTACAAGTTTCTGGCATCGTTACCCGAAAGGGATTGACAACCCCTTTAACACGTCGGGTTGCGAGGAGTTGTTATTTGTCTGCAGGTGTTGTTTACATTGTGTTGCTTGGTTCTCCTACTGGTTCGATAACCTTGGTTTCTTCACTGAGGGAAATACCTAACTTCGCTGTGCTACATCATCCCTTCCTCTTTGGGGAAATACCGACGTAGTCCTAGCAGACAGGAGCTTTCTAGCGCTATAGTCAGGGAGCAATCAATGCTCTTTTGCTTCACTTATATTGTCAAAGCATGTGAAAATCTTTTGAAGAAAGAATTAAACTCTCATGCTTCACTTATATCTACTTAGAGAGCCAACAAGAATTGATCACTCACATGGTTAGTCATAAAATCCTACATAAAACTTGTAGATCACTGAATATGATATGTTTGATTCCTTGCAATGGTTTTGTGATATAGAGATGGTGATATGTGGGAGGTACTATTGAATGATTGTGGTTTAGTAAGAATATTAGTGTTAAGGTTTGTGATTGCCGAAGCATGCACGTATAGTCTCTCATTATGCTAAGAAGTTGGAACATGATTTATTATTGATTGTCTTCCTTATGAGTGGCGGCTAGGGACAAGCGACGGTATTTTCCTACCAACCTACCCCCTTGGGGCATGCCTAGTAGTACTTTGCTTCGAGGGCTAATAAAATTCCGCAATAAGTATGTGAGTTCTTTATGGCTAATGTGAGTCCATGGATTATATGGACTCTCACCTTTCCACAACTTGCTAGCCTCTTCGATACCTTGCATTGCCCTTTCTCACATCGAGATGTGGTGGAAACTTCACCGGTGCATCTAAACCCCGTGATATGATATGCTCTATCACACGTAAGCCTCTTTATATCTTCCTCAGAACAACAACCATACCTACATATCATAGCATTTCCATTGCCATTCCGAGATATTTTCCATGCAACTTCCATCATCGTCATATACATGACTTGAGCATTCATCGTCATATTACTTTGCATGATCATATAGATGACATAGTATTTGTGGCTCAACAACCGTTCATCATTATTATACATGTTACGCTAACATCATTGCGGATCCTGGGACACTGCCGGAGGCATTCATATAGAGTCATATTGTTCTAGATATCGAGTTGTAAATAAATAGAAGTGTGATGATCATCATTATTAGAGCATTGTCCCAGTGAGGAAACGATGATGGAGACTATGATTCCCCCACAAGTCGGGATGAGACTCCGGAAAAAAATGAAAAACTAAGAGGCCAAAAAGAGCCCAACAAAAAAAGAAAAAAAGAGAGAGAAAAGGAGAAAACAAAAAATAGAGAAAAAGAGAGAAGGGGCAATTTTACTATCCTTTTCCACACTTGTGCCTCAAAATAACACCATGTTTTTCATATAGACAGCCTCCTATGTTGTCACTTTGATATACTAGTGGGAATTTTTCATTATAGAACTTGGCTTGTATATTCCAATGATGGGCTTCCTCAAATTGCCCTAGGTCTTCATGAGCAAGCAAGTTGGATGCACACCCACTTAGTTTCTTTTGTTGAGCTTTCATATACTTATAGCTCTAGTGCATCCGTTGCATGGCAATCCCTACTCACTCACATTGATATCTATTGATGGGCATCTCCATAGCCCATTGATACGCCTAGTTGATGCGAGACTATCTTCTCCCTTTGTTCTCAGTTTGAGAACAAAGGCCTGAGCAAGCAAGCAAGTTGGATGCACACCCATTTTGTTCTCAGTTTGAGCTTTCATACACTTATAGCTCCTAGTGCATTTGTCGCATGAAATTTTCCTCTTTAATGAGATTATTGGCCATTTGGGTTTGCTAGAATTGCCATTAAAGGACAGAAGCTTTACTTGGTCCAATATGCAAGAGCAGCCATTGCTTGAACAGCTTGATTGGTTTTTTACCACCTCAGACTGGATTTCTATTTATCCCAACACTGTCGTTCTACCCCTGGCAAAAACGTCGTCTAATCATGTCCCCTGCATGGTTTCAATTGACACCAATATACCTAAATCCAGAGTCTTTAGGTTTGAGAATTACTGGGTGGACATGCCAGGGTTTTTGGACTGTGTCAAGCTTTCTTGGAACCAGCCACTGTTTGCTGATTTGTCTCCTTCTGCAGTCCTAACAACCAAGTTTAAGCGCATGCGTTCTGCCCTCAAGGCTTGGAGCAAGAACCTATCGTTCCTAAAACAACTCACAATGGATTGCTCCCGAGTAATTTTATTCTTTAATAACCTGGAAGAATTGCGGCCTCTCACCACACCTGAATTTAACTTTCGGAAGATTGTTAAATTACACCATGAGAATCTGCTTCGCATCCACTACATTTATTGGAAGCAGAGGTGTACAATCCGTTATATTAAGGTGGGAGAGGAGAATTCTAAGTTTTTTCATGCAATGGCTTCTGAACGTCTGCGCAGGAATACGATTGCAAGCCTCTCTGTTGCAGGTGCTAACCCAGTTTCTGATCATTCTCAAATGGTGGGAATCCTTTGGTCCTCTTTTAAAAATAGAATGGGCCAAGCCCAAGGTATTGATATGGGCTTTGATTTGCCAGCTCTTATTCAACCTGTTGATGGCCTTAGCAGTCTGTCTGAACCGTTTTCTGCTGAAGAAATCAACACTGTCCTTAAGGAGTTGCCGACTGATCGAGCTCCTGGGCTAGATGGTTTTAATGATCTTTTTGATAAGAAGTGTTGGCCCATCATTGAGAAGGATTTTTTGGCTCTCATTTAGGTGTTTTATGAAGGGAGGCTATCTTTGGAAAATATTAATGGATCCCTTATTACCTTAATTCCAAAGATGTTATCTCCTCAAGGACCTGAGGATTTTATACCAATCTCTCTCACTAACACATGCCTCAAGTTCCTCACTAAGCTTTTGGCAAATAGACTTTAGAAGGTAATTCTACAATGCATCCATAAGAATCAATATGGGTTTCTGAAGAGCAGAGCCATCCAGGACTGCTTGGCTTGGGCTTTTGAATATATACATCAATGCAACCAATCAAAAAGGCCAATTATCATTTTGAAATTGGATTTTGCTAAAGCTTTTGACATAGTGGAGCATGACCTCATCTTGCAAGTTCTTCAGCACAAAGGTTTTGATGCCAAATGGATTTCTTGGATTAAAGAGATTCTCTCCTCAGGGTCATCATCTGTATTGCTTAATGGGGTGCCTGGCAAACAGTTCAAATGTAAGTGTGGGGTCAGGCACGGGGGTCCATTATCCCCTCTTTTATTTGTCATAGCTGCTGATTTACTTCAATCAGTGGTCAATGATATGCTGGCTAAGGGAGTTCTAACACTCCCAATCCCATCTCAGGACCCTGATTTTCCTATCATTCAGTATGCAGATGGCACAATAGTTATCCTTTCTGCAGTTGAGGATCAGTTGGTAGCTCTTAAGAACATGCTCCATATTTTTCAACAGTCTACTAGCCTAAAGTTTAATTTTGCAAAATCATCAATGGTGCCACTCAATGTTGATCACACTGAGGCATAGAGATTGTCTTCCATTCGGGGATGTAAGCTGGAGCAGTTACCTTTCACATATCTGGGTTTGCCACTTGGTACTACAAGACCTAGAATCATTGATTTCATGCCCCTAGTGGATAGTGTTGAAAGAATATTATCTGTTAGCTCTGCCATGCTCAACCAAGGATCCAGGTTGCAATTTCTCACATCTGTGCTTACTTCAATGCCCATATACTTCCTCTGCAGCTTGCATATCCCACCTGGTATTATAAAACAGTTGGATAGGATTTTCAGGCAGTGCTTGTGGAGAGGAAATTCTGATGTGCCTAAGCAGTCCTAGCTGCCTGGGATTTAGTTTGTAGGCCAAAGGATAAGGGAGGTCTTGGCATCCTAAACCTCAATGTTCAGAACCAAGGTCTGCTTCTCAAACAAATGCATAAGTTCTACAACAAGCAGCAAGCTCCTTGGGTACAACTGATTTGGGATAGTTATTATGATGGAGTAGTGCCCCATGCAACAGTCCTAACTGGCTCCTTTTGGTGGAAAGACATTCTCAAGCTTGCTGACACATATAGGTCAATTGCTTCAGTGCAAATTAATATGGGTGATTCTGCTCTCTTTTGGCTGGATGCTTGGCATGTAGGTGGCTCTTCAAGGCCACTTAGCCTCAGATTACCAATGCTTTTCTCTTTTGTCTTGGATGATAAGGTTTCTGTCAGGGAGTTCTTACAAACTCAGGATTTGTTCTCCATGTTTCATCTGCCAATCTCTCAGCAGGTAGCTACAGAACTGGAAACCTTGGAAGAATGGATGTTCAATCTCCAGAGAGATCCAACATTACCTGATGTTTGGATTTGGCCCAGTAAATTTGGACAGTTCTCTGCAAAGAGCTTCTATGACATCATGCATACACACCTCCCAACTATTCAACCTTGTAAGTGGCTTTGGCAGAGCAGATGTACTATGAAAATCAAGGTTTTTGGCTGGCTTCCATTTTTTGACAGGCTCAACACTAAGGACATGCTGGTCTGCAGGCACTGGAGGTCCCCTACGACTGATAATTTATGTGTCATCTATAATGCCTATGTTTGGGAGGACATGGCTCATCTT
The DNA here is from genome assembly GCF_018294505.1 of Triticum aestivum. Classification (NCBI taxonomy): domain Eukaryota; kingdom Viridiplantae; phylum Streptophyta; class Magnoliopsida; order Poales; family Poaceae; genus Triticum; species Triticum aestivum. Next base: position 382,099,466 of record NC_057797.1, read on the forward strand.
TTCTTTGGTTGTAATTTCAGTGCCAGGGTTTGGAACTACCTGTAGATCGATTGGTCACATGGTTCTACTATTCAGCAAAGTATATCTCAAGCAAGGCAGAGATTTGGGCATCCTTTCTTCTTTGAAGTTATGCTCACAGCTGCTTGGAATATCTGGATTCTGAGAAATGGGAGAACTTTCAGGGGAGTTCAGGCTACTTTTGCTGCCTGGAGGGGCAGTTTTGTACGTGATATTCTTCTCCTGTCACATAGGTTTAAGGATAGCTCTAAGTCTAGGCTTGTAGATTGGGTTAACTCCCTTATGTAATTGTAAGTTCTTCTTAACCTTTAGTTTAGGGTTGTAATCTTTTTTTCTTTCTCTGTACAGTTTGCCTCTTTTGAGACTGCAATAAAGGGTTGTGGGGTTTTTACCCTACAGTAAATATTCAAAAAAAAATCCCTACTCCTCGCATTGACATCAGTTGATGGGCGTCTCCATAGCCCGTTGATTAGCATCGTTGATGTGAGACTTTCTCCTTTTTTGTCTTATCCATATTATCTCTACCATCGTACTCTATTCCTCCCATAATGTTATATCCATGGCTTGCACTCATGTATTGCGTGGGGGTTGAAAAAGCTGAAACACATTAAAAAGTAAGAACCAATTGCTCAACTTGTCATCGGGGTTGTGCATGATAAATACTTTGTGTTAAGACAATGGAGCATGACAAGTCCATATGATTTTGTAGGGATAACGTTCTTTACTATTGATATTTTGAAAGACATGATTATTTGTTGGGATGTCTGAGTATTGATGTCTTTATATCAAATTATAGACTATTTTGTGAATCACTCGTGTCTCAATATTCATGCCATGATTAGATTATATGACAAAGATTATGCTAGGTAGCATTCCACATAAAAAATTATCTTTTTTATCATTTACCTACTCGACGACGAGCCACAATTAAGCTTGGGGATGGTGATACGTCTCCGTCGTATCTATAATTTTGATTGTTTCATGCCAATATTATACAACTTTCATATACTTTTGGTAACATTTTATATTATTTTTAGGACTAACATATTGATCCAGTGCCCAGTGCTAGTTCCTGTTTGTTGCATGTTTTTTGTTTCGTAGAATATCCATATCAAACAATGTCCAAACACGATAAACAATTTATGGAGATATATTTTGGTATATATGTGATTTTTGAGAAAAGGAATCAACACGAGACGATGCCCGAGGGGGCCACAAGCTCAGACGGTGCGCCCCCTACCATGGGCTAACTGGGTAGGCTTGTGGGTCCCCTATAAGGAGGTTGGTGCCCTTCTTCGGCTGCAAGAAAGCTAATATCCAGATAAAAATTGTGTTAAAAATTCAGCCCAGTCGGAGTTACGGATCTTTGGGAATTTAAGGAACGGTGAAGGTCCATAAAACAGGAACGCAAATGTGACGACCGGATAATCAAGTTACAGTAAACCTCTGCTAATGGTGCCACGTCACCTCGGTTACTGTTGATAAACTCGAGCTAGTTCAAAAACTGATTTAAATTAAAATTCAAAATATAGGCAACCAGTAAAATTCTCAAATATCAAAACTAAAATGTTCGTGTTGTGCCAAATAAATCGGAAGTAATTATGGTGGAGAAACCAAACTTTGATAAAATGTTTAAAGGCTCTAAAACAATTAAAACAGTAGTGAAAACAATTAAACGAATGCCTATTGAATTTATAAAATGCTAAAACTATTTTATTATGGGTTAAGAATTAATCTCATAGTAGTTTGTTGATAGATACAAATTTAGGCACTAGTGGTAATTTTTATATAAAACTAAAAATAAAAGAAACTACTTATAAGAAAGAAAAGAAAATATAAAAACAGAAAACAAAACAAACAAAGAACAAAAAAAATATAGAAGAACCCCCCCCCCACCGGGGGCCAACCGACCCAACCTGCCGGCCCAGTTGGCCACTTCGGCCGGCCCAGCCGCGCCTACTAAGCCCCCCCCACTATCCAGAAACCCTAACCCGTAACCCCCACTCCCCCACTATGCTCTCCTCCCCCGATCCGATCTGGATCGGGGTCGACCCCATCGCTGCGCCACTGCCCGCCGCCCTCCCCGTCGCCGACGTCAAGCCCCGTCGCCGGATCTCCTCCCCTTCGTCGTCGCCTCGCCTCCCCTCTCGCACCTGTTCCCCGACCGATATGGATCGGGAAGGGGCAACGAGCTCGACGCCCTCCCTTCACCGACGCCATCGACGAGCGCCACTACGCCGTCGTCGAGCGCCACCACCGCTGTCGCCAAACTTCGCATTGCCTCCTCGTCTCCCTCCCCGAGCACCGCTGCCCCCGAACCCTACAGCCCCTGTGAGCTTCTCCATCTCCTCGCACTCCCTCTGCCCCGCACAGTCACCGCTTGCCGCGCTTGGTCCGGCACCCCGCTGGCGCCCCGTACCGCGCGCCTCGCCCCGCTCCGGTTCCCCTTGCCCCACGCTCCTCCCCCCTCGTGTGCTCTGCTGCCTGCAGCCAGCCGTGCCTCGAGTCGGTGAGCCCGCCCCGGCTCCCCTGCGGTTGCTCGCTCCGGCCACCGCCTTCGTCTCGCCGCGCTGCCCGTCCCCTACCACGTTGCTCTGCCGTACTCGGCCACCCGCTCGCGCCCCGTTTTCCCCGGTGATGTTGCTCCTTGCTCGCGACCCCTTGCTCGCCGGCCGGCGCGTGCCCGACCCTGCAGTGGCCGTTGCCGCGGCCCTGAGCGTGCACTCGTGTGGTCTGGGCAGCGGACGTGCCCATCGCCCGTTTACCCGTGCGCCCGTTAAGCCCCCTGGGCCTATGACACATGGGCCCCGCCTAGAGAACGTTTTTAATAATAATAATAATAATAACAATAAAAAATATAGTAATGAAATTAATTAAATAAGAATTAATTTTGATTAATTAAACTAGTCAAATAACTAAACTAATTAAACTGTTAGGTAATTAGTTAATCAGTCAATGATAGTGGGCCCACCCCATAATTAATACTAATTAGGTTAATTAAAATGTGTCACTGACCGATGGGACCCACTGGTCAGGTTGACCAGTCAACCCCTATTGACTGCTGATGTTAGCATGACATCATGCTGATGTCATAACTCCATTTTTGAATTAAATTAAATAATTAGTTAAATTCCAGAAATTAATAAAATCTTTAGAAAATCATATCTTTTAATACGTAACTCGGATTAAATTATTTTCAACATGAAAGTTGCTCAGAGCGATGGGACGAATCTGGATACATAGCCCGTTTGTCCGCCACACATTCCTAACCTATCGAACTCGCAAGTTTCCTCCCTCCGGTACCTCTGCCCGAAAACGCGAAACACCGGGAATACTTTCCCGGTTGTTTCCCCCTTTTCGTCGGTATCACCTCCTACCGCATTAGGGCATACCTAGCATCGCATATTACCTCATTATGTTTTGTGATGCTTTGTCTTCTCCGTATTTACTGTTTCTTCCATCTCTTCTTCCCTGGTAGACCCCGAGACCGGCGCTGATGCCACAGAGTTCGACTACGGTGTCGACGACCCCTCCTTCTTGTCTGAGCAACCAAGCAAGCCCCCCTTTGATCACCAGATATCACCTATTCTTCTCTCTACTGCTTGCATTAGAGTAGTGTAGCATGTTACTGCTTTCCGTTGATCCTATTCTGATGCATAGCCTGTCATTGTTGCTCCAGCTGTTGATACCTTACCTGCAATCCTAATGCTTAGTATAGGATGCTAGTTTATCATCAGTCGCCCTACATTCTTGTCCGTCTGCCATGCTATACTATCAGGCCGTGATCATTCGGGAGGTGATCATGGGTATATACTTTATACTTTATACATGATACATGTGATGACTAAAGTCGGGTTGGCTCGAGGAGTACCTGCGGTTGATTCACGAATTGCGGGCTGGAAGGACATACTTTCCCGACGGCCCTCTGTGTGGATCTTTGTGGTGAAGCGACAGGGCAGGTTGAGACCACCTAGGAGAGAGGTGGGCCTGGCCCTGGTCGGCGTTCGCGGTTATTTCAAAATAACATGCTTAACGAGATCTTGGCATTTGATCTGAGTCTGGCTACTGGCCTATATGCACTAACCATCTACGCGGGGACAGTTATGGGCACTCAACGTCGTGGTATCAGCCGAAGCCTTCGTGACGTCAGCGACTGAGCGGCGTGGGCCGGGTTGGACTGGAATGCCTGCTCTTGTATAAGGGAGGCTAGGTCTGCTCACCGGCCACGTACGCAACATGCAGGTGTGCAATGGGCGATGGGCCCAGACCCCTGTGCCATAGGATTTAGACCGGCGTGCTGACCTTCCTGTTGTGCCTAGGTAGGGCTGTGATGTGTTGATCTTCCGAGGCCGGGCATGACCCAGGAAAGTGTGTTCGGACAAAGGGGATCGAGCGTGTTGGGAAATGTGGTGCACCCCCGCAGGGAAGTTAATCTATTCGAATAGCCGCAATCTTCGGTAACATGACGACTTGGAGTTGTACCTTGACCTTATGACAACTAGAACTGGATACTTAATAAAACGCACGCTTCCAAGTGCCAGATACAACCGGTGATCGCTCTCTCACAGGGCGACGAGGGGAGGATCATCGGTTAGGATATTGCTACACGATACTACTTGGTGAACTTAACATCTACTCTCCTCTCTTGCTGCAAGATGGAGGTTACCAGAAGCGTAGTCTTCGAGAGGACTAGCTATCCCCCTCTTATTCCGGCATTCTGCAGTTCAGTCCACATATGATACCCTTATTCCATTTGATACCAATGCATACATATGTAGTGTAGCTCCTTGCTTGCAAGTACTTTGGATGAGTACTCATGGTTGCTTTGCTCCCTCTTTTCCCCCTTCCTGTACCCGATTGTTGAGACCAGATGTTTGAGCCGAGGAGCCAGATGCCACCGTCGACGATGACTACTACTACTCGGGAGGTGCCTACTACTACGTGCAGCCCGCTGACAATGACTAGGAGTAGTTTAGGAGGATCCCAGGCAGGAGGCCTGCGCCTCTTTCGATCTGTATCCCAGTTTGTGCTAGCCTTCTTAAGGCAAACTTGTTTAACTTATGTCTGTACTCAGATATTGTTGCTTCGCTGACTCGTCTATGATCGAGCTCTTGTATTCGCGCCCTCGAGGTCCCTGGCTTGTAATATGATGCTTGTATGACCTATTTTATTTGTAGAGTTGTGTTGTGATATCTTCTCGTGAGTCCCTGATCTTGATCATACATGTTTGCGTGTATGATTAGTGTACGGTCAAATCAGGGGCGTCACATCAAAACAGAAGAGAAACAGAAAGAGAAATCCAATCTCGGAGGGGCTCCCGCCCCTCCGCCGCCATGGCATCCATGCAACAGAGGGGAAACTCTCCTCCCATCTATGGGGGCGACCAAGGAAGAAGAAGAAGGAGGGGGCTCTCCCCCTCACCCCTGGTGGCGCCAGAATGCCGACAGGGCCATCATCGTGACGGTGATCTACACCAACAACTTCGCCACCGTCATCACCAACTCTCTCCCCCCTATGCAGCCGTGTAACACCACTTCTACCTGTGGTAATATCTACTTAAACATGGTGCTTTATGCTACACATTATTATCCAATGATGTGTTGCCATCCTATGATGTTTGAGTAGATTCATTTTGTCGTATGGGTTGATTGATGATTGTGATTGGTTTGAGTTGTATGTTTTATTTTGGTGATGTCCTACGATGCCCTCCATGTCGCGCAAGTGTGTGGGATTACCACTGTAGGGTTTTGCAATACATTCACGATTTGCTTATAGTGGGTGGCTAGAGTGACAGAAGCTTATGCCCGAGTAAGGGGTTGTTGTGTTTGGGAGTAAATAGGACTTGATACTTAATTCTATGGTTGGGTTTACCTTAATGAGATTTCATAGTTGCGGATGCTTTCTAGAGTTCCAACCATAAGTGCATATGATCCAAGTACGAAAAGTATGTTAGCTCATTCCTCTCCCTCATATAAATTGCAATAATGATTGTCGGTCTAGTTATCGATTTCCTAGGGACAAATCTTTCTCTGGTGTTACAAAAAGCTTTCTACTAAACAACTTACTTTATTATCTTGCAAAACTTACTTGTAGTTTGATCATCACTAAGTACATCTAGTTTTATCCTTGCAAACTTATATCTACACCTACAAAATAGTTTTATACTTGTTCTAGGTAAATCGAAAGTTAAGTGTTCATGGAGTTGTATTGGTGGTCGATAGAACTTGAAGGGAAAATATATCCTACCTTTAGCTCCTCATTGGGTTCGACACTGTTATTTATCAATAAAGCTACAATTGATCCCCTATACTTGTGGGTTATCACCTACAAAGTGATGGATTGCATTCAATATCTAGGACAATAAAGTCCACGGGTACACAATTTCTATTAGCAAGTACGAGGAGATTATTTATCCTACCCAATGGTTTTGAATAGTTGAAGACACTAAATGTAAGTTGAGGGAACATTCATCCATATTAGTGAGACCTAGCATGCCACGTAAAGATTTTGGTATAGTAGAGATGCTAGCACCTAGATCACACAAAGAATTACATTCATAATCTTTAAACTTAACTTTAATAGTAGGTTCCTATTCATCATGTAATTTCCTTGATATAGATACGTCAGTTCTAGTTTTTCTTCATGAGCTTTAATCATTGCTTCTACAATATGTTTAGTAAAGGGTTTATTTTATTCGTTAGCATTAGGTGAATTAATCACGGATTGCGACAAAGAAATACATTCAATGAAAGAACAATTACCATAATTAAAGTCCTTGTATTTCAAAGTGGTGGGCACATCACTGTCCAAAGTTTTGACCTCTTCAAACCCACTTTTGTTGTTTTTATCATTAAGATCGTCACCCTTCGAACAATTGGGACGCCTTCTAGATAAATGTGACTCATCTCCAGTCCCCTTTTCATTAATTTTTATATTACTAAACAAATTTTCAATAGGTGTCACACCAATCATTTTAATATCTTCACCATCATTATGATAAAACCTGAGTGCGAGCGCTTTTTCTAGGAATTCAAGCTTAGCTCTTATCCAATCGATTATTTCTCTACTTTTATTCATGGTGACATGGATAGGCTTTAGAGATTCAATAATTGTAACATCCCAAAATTCTAAATTTTGGAATGTTATATTAAAATAGATAGATTTGATTGATTGCATGAAATTGAGTGAAATTCGAAACTTTTTGAAAGTTAAATGAGAGGGAATAAAAGGACTTTCCCAAACTTTCATCTTGCATTTATGATTTCCGTGAATTTAAATACTTTTCACCATGAAACCCTGGAAAGAAGATGACATGACTTCTTCCATTTAAATAAATGAAAAGGGTTTTTGAAAATATTTGAATTTCCATTAGGAACTATTTCAAATTGAAAAACTTTAAGCAACTCAATGATTTTCATGAGCGAATATAAAATGACTTCTTCAAACATATGAAATATGAGTTGGAAGTTTAAAAGGAACAAATTTAAAGTCCTTTTGAAATTATTTCAAATTGGAGTTATTTGGATTTTTATTCAAATTATTTTTCTCCAAAAATAAAATATACAAAAATTAGGGTAAAATGATTCCCTACATCAGAAAATTGGAGAGAGAGATAATTTTGAAATCATTTTGGTATTTTTAGAATGATTTTTTATGAGGTTTTATTGTGGCAGTAGCACTCTTTGCTTTATTTGAATTTTTGTAGATTTTATTTGGAGCTAGAAAAATGTTCATGTCGTAGAAAACCTTTTTCTAAAATTTTTTATATAGTATATGCCTATATAATTTTTTTTAATTTTTTAATTTTGGTTTTTGTTATTTTTTGTTGTGTGAAAAATGTAAAAAAAACCTTCCCCACGGACCGACCTGGGCCGAAGGCCCAGCCGGGCCAGGACGCCGCCGCCTACCACGCGTGCGCGCGCCGGACTACGTCGCCGCCGCCGTACGCCGCCCGGACTCCCCATGCCGCCCTTGCCCCTCCGCCACGCCAGCACATGCCCTCCCCTCTTATAAATCCGGAGCCCCGGGCCCCGCCTCTCTCTCTCTGCTCGCGTCGCCGCCCCTCCCGCATCGCGTCGCCGCCGCAGATCCCGCTGCGCCGCAGATCCCATCGCCGCTGCTGCAAAGCCGCTGCCGCTGACGCCACCTGGTCCGCCGCTCTGCCGTCGCCTGCACCGAGCCACGCCGCCGCCTGCTCGCGTCGCCGCTGCCGCGGTCCGCCGCCCGCAGCCGCCGCTCGCCCCGCCAGATCTCGCCAGAGCCCGCCACCGCCGCCAACCGTCACCACCGCCGATGGTTTTTCCTCGCCGGACCACCGAACCGGTAATAAACCGCCCGGTCCGGTTTATTCTTTTAGGTTTTCTTCGTTTAGCCGATTTTATTTTTTGATTAGATTATTTAGAGGACGTTCGTTGTTTTAGCCTTTGCAGCGAACAATTTTCATTATTAAGCGGTCGGCAGCGAACATTCATTCGGTAGAATTTTTCATTTTTCTTTTTATTTTCGGCCTGGGACCCATCCGTGAATATATTTTTTACAAATTAGTCCCTAATCTTCAATCTATCACTACTTTTTACTCGTTTATCCAAATCCAATGAAACCAACGCCTGCTTCTTTGTTATGATCCCCTCTATCCAGTAAAACAACTTAAACATGTTTTTGAAAGTTTTAAAATTTGAATTCAAATAGAATTGATTTGAATCTTCTTTTGTTCGTAACTTGAGTTTTATAACTCCGTTTGAGTTGATTCTTTTTGCAAATCGAAACTCTTGACCTAAACTTTCTGATAAGGCCAAATTCACCCAATTTTGGTACTGTTAGAAATTGTTTTCTGTTGCAAGAGTGGATTGCTTGTTTTCGAAGTTTTCCGAGAACTTTCTTCGATTCTTTTGCATGATTGCTTATGTGTGGTTACTATTGCTTGCTTACGATAGATTGACCGGAGTGTTGACGAGTAGAGCTATCAGGAGTTATGAGTGCGAATCATCTTCATCAACAGTACGAGGCAAGTTCACACTTTGATCATACTTTTCGTACCCAGTTTTTATGCATTAGTTTCAACCCTCAAACATTGCATGGTTAGGATTTGATAACATGTGGGTATTGGGAAGTAGTTGATGAGGTAGGAACCTATTGTCCTACATTCAACCCCTGGGAGATACTACGTTATGCTTATACTGCTATGCTATGCTTGTAGATGTGGTTTGGTTTGAGTGATTCATGACAGATGTGAGAGTTATTATTAATGGTTAACTTAAGGTGGCTACTTTAATACACATCTGGGTGGAATGGTAGGGGCACCCTGGAGCACCCAGTGGTTTGCTCGGGCACCTAGAGAACCCAGTGTTTTCCCAAGGGTATCTCGGAGGACCCGTGTGATCACCCTATGGAATGCCACCCAGGCTCAAAGGGATCATAAGATTATTCATGCTAGAAACTTCCGTGTGCAGCCACAAGTCATTATGGGCTCTGGCATAGTTGAGTATGTTGTGTGACCTCTTCTAGTGGTAGACTAGCAGATGTAGGGGATGTAGGTTGGTACGATCTACCCAGGGTTAGAGTTAATGCTTATGGAAGACCGTGTCTCGGTCATCCATTTCTCAAACACCATGTAGTGCGAGAAATCCAACGGAGGAGATAGAGTCTTGTGGGGAAAAGTGCACAAACCTCTGCAGAGTGTACAAACTAATCATGATTAGCCGTGTCCCTGGTTATGGACATCTTGAGTATCTGGTTCTTGAATTATCATGTTGATCTCAACACTTATTTTAATTAATTTGATTGGGTTAATGATTATTATTTTGGGATTGAGTTGGAGGAACCTTCTCAATGTTTTATAAACCAACTTTGTAGTTAAATAAAATATATTCCTTTGCAGTAGGAAAAATTGGCTTTATGCAAAAATAAACTTAGAGTTTTCCACCAGCCAAATATGCATGTAGAGATAGCTATTATTCAGCATTATCCTATGGTGTGAATTTGCCAGTACATTCAATGTACTGGCCTACATGGCTGCAATGTCTCGTGTTGCCGGAATCTTACAACGAGTAAGTGCTATGTTAGGGTTATGATTTCTACACTCAACTTTGCCGTTGGTGTTGATGGGAATCCACAACCTTGTTGTTACTTCCGCTATTTGGATTGAGGTAATAGTATTTACGTTAATTTATACATGTGATTTACCTCTGCTATAAATCCTCGAGTACTATGTGTGTCAGCATACTGATCCAGGGATGACACTTAAGCACAAAGACTTGACCGTCTGAGGTCGGGTCGCTACAAGATGGTATCAGAGCACATGTTGACTGTAGAACGTGACCCCTAGAAACTGGCAAGCCCATAGGAAAGATTTTTCTCTCAAACCTTATTTTCAAAAGGATCTTTTACCTCTCTTCCTTTCTGAGTTTTATCAAATATTCCTTTTAGTTAGACTATACCCCCCTTTCCCTTTTTGACCACGCGAAGATTCGACTGATGAGACACTCCGAGAAGGACAAGATATCGAACAACTAAGACCACTTTGGAATGAAGAGGATTTTACCGTGCATTATAATAATGGAAACTATAATGGTTGAAGACTCCGAAGACTAGGAGAATCTGAAGGCTCTGAAGAATTACGAGAGTGAAGTGACTTGGAAGGCTCTGAATAGGATCCACTTAAGTTATTCTCATGCCCTTCTGAATTTATTTACCAAAGAACCCCTGGCTTACACATTTTAGATGAAGAGCTTCACCCTGAACCAAAGACAACACTACGAAGACTTTTCCTATGATCCAGCCTTATGGAATTTGTCAGACTATTGAAGTTGACGAATACCTGAGATGTAGGCGTATTGGAGAAAGACTAGAACATGGAGAGTTAAAAACTCGAAGTTTTTGTCAAGAAAACCCTAAGGCAGAGACATAAATTATGGAAGATATCTCATGGAAATGACAAGGGGAGAAACACGGCTATCCATGATGTTATCGCCCACTTATGCTATTATCACCGTGTTGAGTTAAGCATGCTTATGCGTGGAAGGATTGGATGGTAGATGGCTGATGGAGCATCTGTCAGTGAAAGATGAAGTTTTAATCTTAGCTGGTGTATTACCAGGATCTGGAGCATTTCATCAAGAAGTTTCGGGTGGACCTTTAGGAAGCTGTATTTGACAAAGTATTTTGTGAAGAACTTAGGACCCAAAAGCTGGAAGTAGCCAAGCTGGAGGAGTAAAACCTCGAGACACCGAAGATTCGTCAGGAACTGAAGGACAACAGGACATGGTTCATGCCAAGGATGTTGAAACCATGAAGTTTGGAACGCAACTCCAATATATTAAAGGATGTCACGAGAGACTTCGCGTCAGCAGAGCTGAACTAGCAAAAGAACTTGAGAAGGACAAGCAAGATCGGAGGAAGCCATCGGAGACATGAATAAGACTTGAAGAGTTTTGCGACATTGACCTTTAGAAGACCAAACCCCTATTATGTACTTACATTAGATGCGATGATTATGAGCTGTCATTTGTTTGATGTTTTCCGACAGCAACAAATAAAATCTGTCTTTTCAAACTATTATTTGCATTGTGTGTATCCCTCTCTATCTCCCTCATCTCACCCCAAACCCCTGGACCCAATAGAGGATGAATGGACATGAGCTTATATTTTTTGGACCGATGAGTTAATTGGAGACGGACCAATGGATTCAGAACATGGAGGATCACATGGAGAATAACCCTATAGCTGGAAAGGATATGACCCAGCATGCTCTTCAGTGTTTTGAAAGAGGTGCTGGTACTTGGTGGAGGATGTACCAAACCATCAATGGATGGCAAGGAGTAACCACTTGGAAAGAATTTAAGTCGACTTTGCCAAAGTCTTGGTTTGTGTCCCAGAAATTGAAGCCTTATGGAAGTGATATGAAGAAACCTTGTGCATGCAAGCTCTATGGAGAAATAGGACACCCCATAAAGAACACAAGGATGAATGCCCTAATTGTGAAGGAAGTCACCCAGCTAAAGAATGCACAACTAGGCAGATTACTTGTTTCTTATGTGAAAGGACTACCCACTACCCTGCTCAGTGTCACATTTACCCCGTGGTTCAAAGAACTATCCAGCCGAAGAATGAAGCAATGAAAGAAGCCCACAGGGATAGTTTTGAGGAACCAGTGATGAAGGAAGAGGTGGAGGACACACCTAAATAAGAACCAATTAGACCTTGCACCAAGTCTTGATATTCATGTGGAGAAGGACACATCTCCCAAAATTGTCTGAATGGAGATCTAGTAGAATTCCCGATAGAGGAAGTAGAGTATGACCCACAGGAAATAGAAGCCCTGATTGGAACGGAAAAGTCCAGGAAGAGAAGTAGATTGGATACCAGGAAGGACCTGAGTCATATCACCTGTTTGAGGTGCAAGGAGTCAGGGCACTACTTCATCAGTTGCCCAAAAAGGAAACCACGAGACTTGTCGGAAGTAATATGTTTCCGTTGTAATGAAGCGAGGCACTTTGCCAGAGATTGTCCCAAGGAGAAGAAGACTTGTGATAAATAGTTGAGTTTGTGAAGAATATAGTAGTAGTAGTGGAAACATTTCTTTTATCGAGGAGTTGCAGCATGTAATGGAAATGCAGGAGATTGTAATAATTTGAGAATCAATAAAGTTAGCTTTGTTGGTACTGATTTGGATTTTATGAAGAAATATTTTTGACCATTTTCGAGGATATGAGAAATATGGTCTATGGAAGATTGGAGCATTTTAAGGGTGGTAGTACCCTGTGAGGACCATTGACCCCTAGAAAAAAAGAGATAAGGATATTCCACAGAGTGGATTTCGAACAAAATAAGTATGAGTTTTATCTTCATATGTGGGAAGTATGAAGGGATGAAGTACTACTGGATATAAAGGAGGAATAATGTTGGAAATAGGGAGCAATTGTAACTCCAGGATAAGTTTGAGTAATCACGTCTTAGTTTGGTGCCAATAGAAGGAAGAGAGGTAGTACAATTGGATGGAATTAAGAAATGCTAGGAAGCTGGATGTTGGAATAATGAACAGTTGCCCCGATGATGAATTGAAGGTTTACAAGTGATGGGCCATAACCCACAGGCCCCAGGACCTGCCAAGAAGAAAGCACACTCTTACTGAAGGAAAACCCCTAGAAGAGGATATGCGTTTATCGACAGACGATCCTATAGGAGTAACGCAAAACCTGAGAGTAGTGAAGAAATGATAGATGTTCGTTTGGCTTGCAGAATCCATGGATTTATCTGAACTTAGTTCATCGACAAGAGAAATTCTGCATGCTTGTGAGGATGACTGTCGGTGTCAAAACCGGCGGATATCGGGTAGGGGGTCCCGAACTGTGCGTCTAGGCCGGATGGTAATAGGAGGCAGGGGACACGAAGTTTTACCCAAGTTCGGGCCCTCTCGATGGAGGTAAAACCCTATGTCCTGCTTGATTAATATTGATGATATGGGTAGTACAAGAGTAGATCTACCATGAGATCGAAGAGGCTAAACCCTAGAAGCTAGCCTATGGTATGATTGTTGTTGTGTATGTTGTCCTGCGGACTAAAACCCTCCGGTTTATATAGACACTAGAGAGGGTTAGGGTTACACAAAGTCGGTTACAATGGTAGGAGATCTGCATATCCGTATCGCCAAGCTTGCCTTCCACGCCAAGGAAAGTCCCTTCCGGACACGGGACGAAGTCTTCAATCTTGTATCTTCATAGTCCAGGAGTCTGACTGAAGGTATAGTCTGGCCATCCGGACACCCCCTAATCCAGGACTCCCGCAATGACTGAGTGTTAGAATGTGAGATTCGCTAAACCATATACAAGGTAATGATTTGGGTGCGGGGTGGATTGATCACCATACTGACTTACTCTTATTATTCGCCTTGCTATATGGGATGGTAAATCCGAGTGACTTGCCTATAGTAGAGAGATGACGATCAAAACCTTGTTTAAACCTTAAAATGGTATGACAATTTTCCCTTGTACAAGGTAGTTGTTGCCAATCGTAGGACATACGGTGAGGTTCAACCCAGACCCATTTCCTGCAGGAGAAACCATAAATGGTTGACCACCATGAGATATCGATAGCTGTTTAGTATTGGCGCCGGACCCGTCAGCTAAGAAGACCCAGTCATGGTATAACCTTGCCAAGATGAAAGGACGACCCAAGGATTGAGGAAAAGGTTATGCTACTACCGGAAGAGCCCACATGAGGAATTTTCTTGAGGATCTGAGAAGACCGACACTGTTAAGAATATGGATTATTTAGAGAACGCTTGTTGTTTTAGCCTTTGTAGCGAACGGTTTTCGTTATTAAGCGTTCGGCAGCAAATGTTCGTTCGGTAGAATTTTTCCTTTTTCTTTTTATTTTCGGTCAGGTACCCATCCGTGAATATTTTATTTATAGATTAGTCCCTAATCTTCAATCTATCACTACTTTTTACTCGTTTATCCAAATCCAATGAAACCAATGCCTACTTCTTCGTTATGATCCCCTCTATCCAGTAAAACGACTTAAACATGTTTTTGAAAGTTTTAAAATTTGAATTCAAATAGAATTGATTTTAATCTTCTTTTGTTCGTAACTTGAGTTTTATAACTCTGTTTGAGTTGATTCTTTTTGCAAATCGAAGCTCTTGACCTAAACTTTATGATAAGGCCAAAATCACCCAATTTTTGGTACTGTTAGAAATTGTTTTCTGTTGCAAAAGCGAATTGCTTGTTTTCGAAGTTTTCCAAGATCTTTTCTGTGATTCTTTTGCATGATTGCTTATGTGTGGTTACTATTGCTTGCTTACGATAGATTGACCTGAGTGTGACGAGTAGAGCTATCAGGAGTTATGAGTGCGAATCTTCTTCATTAACAGTAGGAGGCAAGTTCACACTTTGATCATACTTTCCATACCCAATTTTTATGCATTAGTTTCAACCCTCAAACATTGCATGGTTAGGATTTGATAACATGTGGGTATTGGGAAGTAGTTGATGAGGTAGGAACCTATTGTCCTGCATTCAACCCCTGGGAGTTACTATGTTATGCTTATACTGCTATGCTATGCTCGTAGACGTGGTTTGGTTTGAGTGATTCATGACATATGTGAGAGTTATTATTAATGGTTAACTTAAGGTGGCTACTTTAATACACATCTGGTTGGAATGGTAGGGGCACCCTGGAGCACCCAGTGGTTTGCCCGGGCACCTGGAGAACCCAGTGTTTGCCCAAGGGGATCCCGGAGGACCCGTGTGATCACCCTATGGAAATCCACCCAGGATCAAAGGGATCATAAGGTTATTCATGCTAGAAACTTTCGTGTGCAGCCACAAGCCATTATGGGCTCTGGCATAGTTGAGTATGTTGTGTGACCTGTTCCAGTGGTAGACTAGCAGATGTAGCGGATGTAAGTTGGTATGGTCTACCCAGTGTTAGAGTTAATGCTTATGGAAGACTGTGTCTCGGTCATCCGTTTCTCAAACACCATGTAGTGCGAGAAATCCAACGGAGGAGATCGAGTCTTGTGGGGAAAAGTGCACAAACCTCTGTAGAATGTACAAAATAATCATGATTAGCCGTGTCCCCGGTTATGGACATCTTGAGTATCTGGTTCTTGAATTATCATGTTGATCTCAACACTTATTTTAATTAATTTGATTGGGTTAATGGTTATTATTTTGGGATTGAGTTGGAGGAACCTTCTCAATGTTTTATCAACCAACTTTGTAGTTAAATAAAATATATTCCTTTGCAGTAGGGAAAAATTGGCTTTATGCAAAAATAAACTTAGAGCTTTCCACCAGCCAAATATGCATGTAGAGATAGCTATTATTCAGCATTATCCTATGGTGTGAATTTGCCAGTACATTCAATGTACCGACCTACATGGCTGCAACATCTCATGTTGCAGGAATTTACGACGAGTAAGTGCTATGTTAAGGTTACGATTTCTACACTCAACTTTGTCGTTGGTGTTGATGGGAATCCACAACCTTGTTGTTACTTCCGCTATTTGGATTGAGGTAATAGTATTTATGTTACTTTATACATGTGATTTACCTCTATTATAAATCCTCGAGTACTGTGTGTGTTAGCATACCGATCCAGGGATGACACTTAAGCACAGAGACTTGACCGTCTGAGGTCGGGTCGCTACAGTAATATCATGCTTAGGTGGAAATTTTTAATTTTGAGAGTTTGCATATCATGAGCAATTATATCCATGTTTCTAGCCATATCATCCACTTTGTGTAGTTTTTCTTCTACCATAGCATTGAAAATATTTTGAGAACTAATAAATTCTTTAATGTTGTTCTCAAGTTCAGTAGGTATCCTATTACTATTATTATATGAATTACCATAATTAATAGAGGGATTACCGGGATACATACTAGGATTAAAATTCCCTCTATAAGCATTGTTGTTGAAATAATTTCTAGCGATAAAATTCGCATCAATAGCATCACTATTTTGCTCAATCAAAGTAGATAATGAAAATCATTTAGATACACATGAGCATTTTTACAAGTAAGCATATTGATACGTCTTTGTCGTATCTACTTTTCCAAACACTTTTGCCCTTGTTTTGGACTCTAACTTGCATGATTTGAATGGAACTAACCCAGACTGACGTTGTTTTCAGCAGAATTGCCATGGTGTTATTTTTGTGCAGAAATAAAAAGTCTCGGAATGACCTGAAAATCAATGGAGAATTATTTTGGAATATATAAAGAATACTGGAAGAAAGATCCACGTCAGGGGGGCCTCCACCTGTCCACGAGGGTGGGGGTGCGCCCTACCCCCTGGGTGCACCCCCTGCCTCGTGGCCCCCCTGACGCTCAACAGACCTCAACCTTGACTCCATATATTCACTTTCGGGGAGAAAAAAATCAAAGAGAAGGATTCATCGCGTTTTATGATACAGAGCCGCCGCCAAGCCCTAAACTCTCCCGGGAGGGCTGATCTGGAGTCCGTTCGAGGCTCCAGAGAGGGGAATCTGTCACCATTGTCATCATCAACCTTCCTCCATCACCAATTTCATGATGCTCACCGCCGTGCGTGAGTAATTCCATCGTAGGCTTGCTGGACGGTGATGGGTTGGATGAGATTTATCATGTAATCGAGTTAGTTTTGTTAGGGTTTGATCCCTAGTATCCACTATGTTCTGAGATTGATGTTGCTATGACTTTGGTATGCTTAATTCTTGTCACTAGGGACCGAGTGCCATGATTTCAGATCTGAACCTATTATGTTTTCATGAACATTTGTGAGTTCGTGATCCTATCTTGCAAGTATATAGTCACCTATGTGTTATGATCCGTTAACCCCGAAGTGACAATAATCACGATACTTACCGATGATGACCGTAGTTTGAGGAGTTCATGTATTCACTATGTGTTAATGTTTTGGTCTGGTACTCTATTAAAATGAGGCCTTAATATCCCTTAGTTTCCAATAGGACCCGGCTACCACGGGAGGGTAAGACAAAAGATGTCATGCAAGTTCTTTTCCATAAGCACGTATGACTATATTCGGAATACATGCCTACATTACATTGATGAACTGGAGCTAGTTCTGTGTCACCCTAGGATATGACTGTTACATGATCGATCGCATCTGACATAATTCTCTATCACCGATCCATTGCCTACGAGCTTTTCCTATATTGTTCTTCTCTTATTTACTTTTTCACTGCTACTGTTACCATCACTATAAAACCCAAAAATATTACTTTTGCTACCGTTACTTTTGCTATCATTACCACTACTATCATATTACTTTGCTACTAAATACCTTGTTGCAGATATTAAGTTTCCAAGTGTGGTTGATTTGACAACTCAGCTGCTAATACTTGAGAATATTCTTTGGCTCCCCTTGTGTCGAATCAATAAATTTGGGTTGAATACTCTACCCTCGAAAACATGTTGCGATCCCCTATACTTGTGGGTTATCACATATTCATAAGAGCATCCATTTTATCACTCAAAATAGAAACTTCTTTGACATAGTTTACCTTCTTACCAATTGGAGATCGTTCAGTGTGCCATTGAGTATAATTTGTCATCATATTATCAAGAAGCTTCATGGATTATCCTAAATTAATTCACATAAAGGTACCCCCTATAGCAGAGTCTAGAAGATTTCTCAACACATAGTTGAGTCCCGCAAAAATAATATGTGTTATCATCCATGAGCTTAGTCCATGAATGGGACAATTTTTAATCATTAATTTTGTTCTCTCCCAAGATTGTGCAACATGTTCTTGCTCAAGTTGCTTAAAGTTCATGATTTGATTTCTAAGAGATATAATCTTGGCAGGAAGAAAGTACTTAGATATAAAACATCCTTACATTTATCCGATGAATCAATACTATTGCGAGGCAAGGATGAAAACCAAGTTTTAGCTTTATCCCTTAATGCGAAGAGAAATAATTTCAACTTAACAACATCATTATCAACATCATTTTTTCATATAACATAATTCAACAAATGTATTAAGATGTGATGCAACATCTTCATTAGGATTTCCAACAAATTGTTTTTTCATAATAAGATTTAGCAATGCAGCATTAATATCATATGACTCCGTACTAGTGTCCAGAGGAGCAATTGGAGTACTAATAAAATCACTATTATTAGTATTTGAGAAGTAATGCAACTTAGTATTTTCTTAAGACATAGTGGTAAAGCAAGCAAGATAGCGAACAAACAAAATAAAATATTTTTGTGTTTTCGATTTTTTTAGAGAAGTAGAGGGAGATGAAAAAGAGAAGGCACATAAAAGCAAATAAAAAGTAGAACAAGTAGATGATAATGTAAATAATGTAGGAATCTATAAGTATTTTATGTTGTCTCCCCAGCAACGGTGCTAGAAATTCTTTCTGCTACTTGTGAGCTATGTTGAGATTTTACCTAAAGAGGAAGAATGAAGTGATGTAGCAGCAGACATTATTTCTCTCGGCGAGAACCAAGGTTATCAAACCAATAGGTGAACCACACAAATGCCTAGTGAACAGTACCTACACACAAAATCCCAAATATTTGCACCCAACGCAAGCAAGAGGGTTGTCGATCCCATTATACTCGTTAATTGCAAGGATTAAATCTAATAGTAGTAGATAGATGAATTTCAAAGTAAAATAAAAAGAGGTAAAATTGCAGCAAGGTATTTTTGGCTTTTATAAAATGATTAAAATAAAACCGGGCCATAGCTTTCACTGGAGGCATCTCTCTCATAATAATAGCATACAGTGGGTAGCCAAATTACTATTGGGCAATTGATAGAAATGCGCATAGTTATGGCATTGTTCATGACAATGATCATGTATACGAGCATTACGTCTGTGGCAAGTAGACTGACTCCTGTCTGCATCTAGTACTATTACTCCATCCATCGACAACTATCCAACATGCATCTAGAGTATTTATGATGAATATATTGATGATTGAATGCCTCCTATTTATGATGATTATATTAATGGAAATGGATTTGGAAAGGTCATGACTTTAATTAATGATGATTCCACTATTTGGGAAGAGGTTCCAATTGATTATGAGAACAAAGTTGCTATCTATGATGATTATTGTGATGACATGTGTGATATAAAGAATAATTATAACCATGAAACTTGTCATCATGATTTTAATTTTCAATTGGATTGTGCCTCACATGATAGTTATTTTGTTGAGTTTGCTCCCACTACTATTCATGATAATAAATTTTCTTATGTGGAGAGTAATAAATTTTTTATGCATGTGGATCATGAAAAGAATGCTTTATGTGATAGCTATATTGTTGAATTCATTCATGATGCTACTGAAAACTATTATGAGAGAGGAACATATGCTTTTACAGATCTCAATAATATCAAGTTTCCTCTCTATGTGTTGAAAGTTTTGAAGCTATGCTTGTTTTGCCTTCCTATGCTAGTTGATTCTTGCTCCCATAAATTGTTTGCTCACAAAATCCCTATGCATAGGAAGTGGTTTAGGCTTAAATGTGCTTGCCATGTGATTCATGATGCTCTCTTGCATGTTTCAATTCATATCTTTTATGCGAGCATCATAGAAATCATCATGCCTAGCTAAAAAGGCATTAAAGAAAGCGCTTGTTGGGAGACAACCCAAAATTTACCGATACTATTTTTGTGTGCTCACATGATTAAGATACTTTACTAATCATGTTTTATAGCTTTCGTCTCAGTAAAGTACCAAGTAAAGCCTTTGGGATAGTGTGGATGATAGTTGACTTGATTCTATGCAAAAACAGAAACTTTTGCGCCCAGTTCTGGAATTAATGTGATTCACTAGAATGTGATAAATTCTGAATTTTTTACACATGATTGATATATAAATTGCCTACGTTTTCCTAATTTTTCATAATTGTTGGATTTACAAAAGTATGTTCATTATTTAGATCATTACAAATTGTTCTGTTTTTGACAGATTCTGTTTTCAATGCATAGTTTGCTTATTTTATAGTTTCTATGGCTTATATTGATCATCATAAATTGTAGAAATTGTAGGGCATAGTAGTAATTGTGTGGAAACAATTATGAATCTTGTGTTTGACAGTACCACTACTGCAGGATGCTGCTAACGCGACACTACAATCAGAGACACTTTGACGAAACTGTGTGTGATGCATTAATCGCAAACAAAGCTGTAAAAAACCATCAAAAAAGATGCAAAAAATTTGCGATGGCAAATACATGAAACATGGTTTAGATTTTAGTTGCGTGTGCGATGCGGGGCATACGGTTCACTCGAATTAATTCTTTACGATGAGCATAATAGCAGAAACAGTCAGGCAGATGAAGGTGTGTGTGATATACGGCATACAGTTCACTCGGATGAACTCTTTGTGATTAGGAAACACAACAGAAACAGTCAGCCAGACCAAGTATGTGTGATATACGGCATACAATTCACGCGGATGAACTGTTTGCGATTAGCTAAGACAACATAAATGGTTCAACTTAACAGGATGTGTGTGATACGTGGGAAACAGGTCAGTAATGAGAAATGTGTGGGAAGACCGATAAGAACACAGATGATTCCTGTTAACAAGCTGTGTATGTTGTGAGCAAACGATTGCTGGTATACAATTGTGAGTGATCTTCACCGACGGGTTCCATTGTCTAGTCCGTGTGCGATGTGATTTGCTCTATCCACACAACATCTACGCTCTTATTGGGGAATGCAGTAATTTCAAAAAAAATCCTACGCACACGCAAGATCCATCTAGGTGATGCATAACACCGAGCAGGTAGAGTGTGTCCATGTACCCTCATAGACCGAAAGCGGAAGCGTTTAGTAACACGGTTGATGTAGTCGAACGTCTTCGCGATATAACCGATCCAAGTACTGAATGCACGGCACCTCCGCAATCTGCACACGTTTAGCTCGGTGACGTCCCTCGTACTCTTGATCCAGTTGAGGCCGAGGGATAGTTTCGTCAGCACGATGGCGTGGTGACGGTGATGATGAAGTTACCAACGCAAGGCTCTGCCTAAGCTCTACAACGATATGACCGAGGTGCAAATATGTGGAGGGGGGCACCGCACACGGCTAAGACAATTGTCAACCTGTGTATCTATGGGGTGCCCCCCTCCCCCGCATATAAAGGACGGGAGGAGGGGAGGGCCGGCCCTCTCTGTTGGGGAACGTAGTAATTTCAAAAAAATTCCTACGCACACATAAGATCATGGTGATGCATAGCAACGAGAGGGGAGAGTGTGATCTACGTACCCTTGTAGATCAACAACGGAAGCGTTTGGTTGATGTAGTCGTACGTCTCCACGGCCCGACCGATCAAGCACCGAAACTACGGCACCTCCGAGTTCTAGCACACGTTCAGCTCGATGACGATCCCCGGGCTCCGATCCAACAAAGCGTCGGGGAGGAGTTCCGTCAGCACGACGGCATGGTGACGATCTTGATGTTCTACCGTCGCAGGGCTTCGCCTAAGCACCGCTACAATATGACTGAGGTGGAATATGGTGGAGGGGGGCACCGCACATGGCTAAGGAACGATCACGAAGATCAACTTGTGTGTCTAGGGGTGCCCCCTGCCCCCGTATATAAAGGAGCAAGGGGAGGAGGCCGGCCGGCCCCTATAGGCGCGCCAGGAGGAGTCCTCCTCCTAGTAGGAGTAGGACTCCTACTGGGAGGGGGAAAGAAGTGGGGAGGGAGAGGGAAAGGGAGGCGCCGCCCCCCCCCCTCTCCTAGTACAATTCGGACCAGGGGGAGGAGGCGCGCGGCCCACCTCTGGCAGCCCCTCTCTCTCTCTCCACTAAGGCCCATATGGCCCATTACTTCTCCCGGGGGGGTTCCGGTAACCCTCCGACTCTCCGGTTTTCTCTGAAATCACCCGGAACACTTCCGGTGTCCGAATATAGCCGTCCAATATATCAATCTTTATGTCTCGGC
Organism: Triticum aestivum; assembly: GCF_018294505.1. NCBI lineage: Eukaryota > Viridiplantae > Streptophyta > Magnoliopsida > Poales > Poaceae > Triticum > Triticum aestivum. The sequence continues at coordinate 382,121,909 of NC_057797.1, forward strand.
CATTTTGAGACTCCTCGTCATGTCCGTGATCACATCCGGAACTCCGAACTAACTTCGGTACATCAAAACTCATAAACTCATAATATAACTGTCATCGAAACCTTAAGCGTGCGGACCCTACGGGTTCGAGAATAATGTAGACATGACCGAGACACGTCTCCGGTCAATAACCAATAGCGGAACCTGGATGCTCATATTGGCTCCTACATATTCTACGAAGATCTTTATCAGTCAGACCGCATAACAACATACGTTGTTCCCTTTGTCATCGGTATGTTACTTGCTCGAGATTCGACCGTCGGTATCTCAATACCTAGTTCAATCTCGTTACCGGCAAGTCTCTTTACTCGTTTCTTAATACATCATCTCGCAACTAACTCATTAGTTGCAATGCTTGCAAGGCTTATGTGATGTGCATTACCGAGAGGGCCCAGAGATACCTCTCCGACAATTGGAGTGACAAATCCTAATCTCGAAATACGCCAACCCAACATGTACCTTTGGAGACGCCTGTAGAGCACCTTTATAATCACACATTTACGTTGTGACGTTTGGTAGCACACAAAGTGTTCCTCCGGCAAACGGGAGTTGCATAATCTCATAGTCATAGGAACATGTATAAGTCATGAAGAAAGCAGTAGCAACATACTAAACGATCGGGTGCTAAGCTAATGGAATGGGTCATGTCAATCAGATCATTCACCTAATGATGTGATCACGTTAATCAAATAACAACTCCTTGTTCATGGTTAGGAAACATAACCATCTTTGATTAACGAGCTAGTCAAGTAGAGGCATACTAGTGACACTCTGTTTGTCTATGTATTCACACATGTATTATGTGTCCGGTTAATACAATTCTAGCATGAATAATAAACATTTATCATGATATAAGGAAATAAATAATAACTTTATTATTGCCTCTAGGGCATATTTCCTTCAGTCTCCCACTTGCACAAGAGTCAATAATCTAGATTACACAGTAATGATTCTAACACCCATGGAGCCTTGGTGCTGATCATGTTTTGCTCGTGGAAGAGGCTTAGTCAACGGGGCTGCAACATTTAGATCCGTATGTATCTTGCAAATCTCTATGTCTCCCACCTGGACTAGATCCCGGATGGAATTGAAGCGTCTTTTGATGTGCTTGGTTCTCTTGTGAAATCTGGATTCCTTTGCCAAGGCAATTGCACCAGTATTGTCACAAAAGATTTTCATTGGACCTGATGCACTAGGTATGACACCTAGATCGGATATGAACTCCTTCATCCAGACTCCTTCATTTGCTGCTTCTGAAGCAGCTATGTACTCCGCTTCACATGTAGATCCCGCTACAACGCTTTGTTTAGAACTGCACCAACTGACAGCTCCACCATTTAATGTAAACACATATCCGGTTTGCGATTTAGAATCGTCCAGATCAGTGTCAAAGCTTGCATCAACGTAACCTTTTACGATGAGCTCTTTGTCACCTCCATATATGAGAAACATATCCTTAGTCCTTTTCAGGTATTTCAGGATGTTCTTGACCGCTGTCCAGTGATCCACTTCTGGATTACTTTGGTACCTCCCTGCTAAACTTATAGCAAGGCACACATCAGGTCTGGTACACAGCATTGCATACATGATAGAGCCTATGGCTGAAGCATAGGGAACATCTTTCATTTTCTCTCTATCTTCTGCAGTGGTCGGGCATTGAGTCTGACTCAACTTCACACCTTGTAACACAGGCAAGAACCCTTTCTTTGCTTGATCCATTTTGAACTTCTTCAAAACTTTGTCAAGGTATGTGCTTTGTGAAAGTCCAATTAAGCGTCTTGATCTATCTCTATAGATCTTAATGCCTAATATGTAAGTAGCTTCACCGAGGTCTTTCATTGAAAAACTCTTATTCAAGTATCCCTTTATGCTATCCAGAAATTCTATATCATTTCCAATTAGTAATATGTCATCCACATATAATATCAGAAATGCTACAGAGCTCCCACTCACTTTCTTGTAAATACAGGCTTCTCCGAAAGTCTGTATAAAACCAAATGCTTTGATCACACTATCAAAGCATTTATTCCAACTCCGAGAGGCTTGCACCAGTCCATAAATGGATCGCTGGAGCTTACACACTTTGTTAGCTCCCTTTGGATCGACAAAACCTTCTGGTTGCATCATATACAACTCTTCTTCCAGAAATCCATTCAGGAATGCAGTTTTGACATCCATCTGCCAAATTTCATAATCATAAAATGCGGCAATTGCTAACATGATTCGGACAGACTTAAGCATCGCTACGGGTGAGAAGGTCTCATCGTAGTCAATCCCATGAACTTGCCGTAAACCTTTTGCGACAAGTCGAGCTTTGTAGACAGTAATATTACCGTCAGCGTCAGTCTTATTCTTGAAGATCCATTTATTCTCAATTGCTTGCCGATCATCGGGCAAGTCAACCGAAGTCCATACTTTGTTCTCATACATGGATCCCATCTCAGATTTCATGGCCTCAAGCCATTTTGCGGAATCTGGGCTCACCATCGCTTCTTCATAGTTCATAGGTTCATCATGATCTAGTAGAATGACTTCCAGAACAGGATTACCATACCACTCTGGCGCGGATCTCACTCTGGTTGATCTATGAGGTTCAGTAGTATCTTGTTATGAAGTTTCATGATCATCATCATTAGCTTCCTCACTAACTGGTGTAGGTGTCACAGAAACAGTTTTCTGTGATGCACTACTTTCCAATAAGGGAGCAGGTACAGTTACCTCACCAAGTTCTACTTTCCACCCACTCACTTCTTTCGAGAGAAACTCCTTCTCTAGAAAGTTTCCGAATTTAGCAACAAAAGTCTTGCCTTCGGATCTGTGATAGAAGGTGTATCCAATAGTTTCCTTTGGATATCCTATGAAGACACATTTCTCCGATTTGGGTTCGAGCTTATCAGGTTGAAGCTTTTTCACATAAGCATCGCAGCCCCAAACTTTCAAAATGACAACTTTGGTTTCTTCCAAACCACAGTTCATAAGGCGTCGTCTCAACGGATTTTGATGGTGCCCTATTTAACGTGAATGCGGCCGTCTCTAGAGCGTATCCCCAAAACGATAGCGGTAAATTAGTAAGAGACATCATAGATCGCACCATATCTAGTAAAGTACGATTACGACGTTCGGACACACCATTACGCTGTGGTGTTCCGGGTGGCGTGAGTTGCGAAACTATTCCACAATTTTTCAAATGTACACCAAACTCGTAACTCAAATATTCTCCTCCACGATCAGATCGTAGGAATTTTATTTTCTTGTTACGATGATTTTCTACTTCACTCTGAAATTCTTTGAACTTTTCAAATGTTTCAGACTTGTGTTTCATTAAGTAGATATACCCATATCTGCTTAAGTCATCTGTAAAGGTGAGAAAATAACGATATCCGCCACGAGCCTCAATATTCATCAGACCACATACATCTGTATGTATGATTTCCAACAAATCTGTTGCTCTCTCCATAGTACCAGAGAACGGTGTTTTAGTCATCTTGCCCATGAGGCACGGTTCGCAAGTACCAAGTGATTCATAATCAAGTGATTCCAAAAGTCCATCAGTATGGAGTTTCTTCATGCTCTTTACACTGATATGACCTAAACGGCAGTGCCACAGATAAGTTGCACTATCATTATTAACTCTGCATCTTTTGGCTTCAACACCATGAATATGTGTGTCAGTACTATCGAGATTCATCAAAAATAGACCACTCTTTAAGGGTGCATGACCATAAAAGATATTACTCATATAGATAGAACAACCATTATTCTCAGATTTAAATGAATAACCGTCTTGCATCAAACAAGATCCAGATATAATGTTCATGCTTAACACTGGCACCAAATAACAATTATTTAGGTCTAATATTAATCCCGAAGGTAGATGTAGAGGTAGCGTGCCGACTGCGATCACATCAACTTTGGAACCGTTTCCCACGCGCATCGTCACCTCGTCCTTAGCCAATCTTCGCTTAATCTGTAGTCCCTATTTCGAGTTGCAAATATTAGCAACAGAACCAGTATCAAATACCCAGGTGCTACTGCGAGCATTAGTAAGGTACACATCAATAACATGTATATCACATATACCTTTGTTCACCTTGCCATCCTTCTTATCCGCCAAATACTTGGGGCAGTTCCACTTCCAGTGACCAGTCTGCTTGCAGTAGAAGCACTCAGTTTCAGGCTTAGGTCCAGGTTTGGGTTTCTTTTCTTGAGTAGCAACTTGCTTGCCGTTCTTTTTGAAGTTCCCCTTCTTCTTCCCTTTGCCCTTTTTCTTGAAACTAGTGGTCTTGTTGACCATCAACACTTGATGCTCGTTCTTGATTTCTAGCTCCGCAGCTTTCAGCATTGCGAAGAGTTCGGGAATAGTCTTATTCATCCCTTGCATATTATAGTTCATCACGAAGCTCTTGTAGCTTGGTGGTAGTGATTGGAGAATTCTGTCGATGACGCAATCATTTGGAAGATTAACTCCCAATTGAATCAAGTGATTATTATACCCAGACATTTTGAGTATATGCTCACTGACAGAACTGTTCTCCTCCATCTTGCAGCTATAGAACTTATTGGAGACTTCATATCTCTCAATCCAGGCATTTGCTTGAAATATTAACTTCAACTCCTGGAACATCTCATATGCTCCATGACGTTCAGAATGTCGTTGAAGTCCCGATTCTAAGCCGTAAAGCATGGCACACTGAACTATCGAGTAGTCATCAGCTTTGCTCTGCCAGACGTTCATAACATCTGGTGTTGCTCCAGCAGCAGGCCTGGCACCCAGCGGTGCTTCCAGGACGTAATTCTTCTGTGCAGCAATGAGGATAATCCTCAAGTTACGGACCTAGTCCGTGTAATTGCTACCATCATCTTTCAAGTTTGCTTTCTCAAGGAACGCATTAAAATTCAATGGAACAACAGCATGAGCCATCTATCTACAATCAAGCATAAACAAGCAAGATACTATCAGGTACTAAATTTCATGATAAATTTAGGTTCAATTAATTTACTTAAAGAACTCCCACTTAGATAGACATCCCTCTAATCCTCTAAGTGATTATGTGACCCAAATCAACTAAACCATGTCCGATCATCACGTGAGATGGAGTAGTTTCATTGGTGAACATCACTATGTTGATCATATCTACTATATGATTCATGCTCGACCTTTCGGTCTCCGTGTTCCGAGGCCATATCTGTATATGCTTGGCTCGTCAAGTATAACCTGAGTATTCCGCGTGTGCAACTGTTTTGCACCCGTTGTATTTGAACGTAGAGCCTATCACACCCGATCATCACGTGGTGTCTCAGCACGAAGAACTTTCGCAACGGTGAATACTCAGGGAGAACACTTCTTGATAATTAGTGAGAGATCATCTTATAATGCTACCGTCAATCAAAGCAAGATAAGATGCATAAAACATAAACATCACATGCAATCAATATAAGTGATATGATATGGCCATCATCAACTTGTGCTTGTGATCTCCATCGAAGCACCGTCGTGACCACCATCGTCACCGGCGCGACACCTTGATCTCCATCATAGCGTCATTGTCGTCACGCCAATCTTATGCTTCCACGACTATCGCTACCGTTTAGTGATAAAATAAAGCATTACAGCGCGATTGCATTGCATACAATAAAGCGACAACCATATGGCTCCTGCCAGTTGCCGTTAACTCGGTTACAAAACATGATCATCTCATAGAATAAAATTTAGCATCATGTCTTGACCATATCACATCACAACATGCCCTGCAAAAACAAGTTAGACGTCCACTACTTTGTTGTTGCAAGTTTTACGTGGCTGCTACGGGCTTAAGCAAGAACCAATCTTACCTACGCATCAAAACCACAACGATAGTTTGTCAAGTTGGTGCTGTTTTAACCTTCGCAAGGACCAGGCGTAGCCACACTCGGTTCAACTAAAGTTGGAGAAACTGTCACCCGCAAGCCACCTATGTGCAAAGTGTTGGGGAATGCAGTAATTTCAAAAAAATTCCTACGCACACGCAAGATCATGGTGATGCATAGCAACGAGAGGGGAGAGTGTTGTCTACGTACCCACGCAGACCGACTGCGGAAGCGTTGACGCAACATAGAGGAAGTAGTCGTACGTCTTCCCGATCCGACCGATCCAAGCACCGTTACTCCGGCACCTCCGAGTTCTTAGCACACGTACAGCTCGATGACGATCCCTGGGCTCCGATCCAGCAAAGCGTCGGGGAGGAGTTCCGTCAGCACGACGGCGTGGTTACGATCTTGATGTTCTACTGTCGCAGGGCTTCGCCTAAGCACCGCTACAATATGATCGAGGTGGAATATGGTGGCAGGGGGCACCGCACACGGCTAAGGAACGATCTCAAGGATCAACTTGTGTGTTTAGAGGTGCCCCCCTGCCCCCGTATATAAAGGATCCAAGGGGGAGGGGGCGGCCGGCCAGGAGGAGGGCGCGGGAGGAGTCCTACTCCTACCGGGAGTAGGACTCCCCCCCCCAATCCTAGTTGGAATAGGATTCCCCGAGGGGGAAAGAGAGAGAGGGGGGCCGGCCACCTCTCCTTGTCCTAATAGGACTAGGGGAGGGGGGAGGCGCGCGGCCTACCTTGGGCTGCCCCTTTCTCCTTTCCACTAAAGCCCACTAAGGCCCATACAGCTCCCGGGGGGGGTTCCGGTAACCTCCCGGTACTCCGGTAAAATCTCGATTTCACCCGGAACACTTCCGATATCCAAACATAGGCTTCCAATATATCAATCTTTATGTCTCGACCATTTCGAGACTCCTCGTCATGTCCGTGATCACATCCGGGACTCCGAACTAACTTCGGTACATCAAAATGCATAAACTCATAATAACTGTCATCGTAACGTTAAGCGTGCGGACCCTACGGTTTGAGAACAATGCAGACATGACTGAGACACATCTCCGGTCAATAACCAATAGCGGGACCTGGATGCCCATATTGGCTCCTACATATTCTACGAAGATCTTTATCGGTCAGACCGCATAACAACATACGTTGTTCCCTTTGTCATCGGTATATTACTTGCCCGAGATTCGATCGTCGGTATCCAATACCTAGTTCAATCTCGTTACCGGCAAGTCTCTTTACTCGTTCCGTAATACATCATCTCACAACTAACACATTAGTTGTAATGCTTGCAAGGCTTATGTGATGTGCATTACCGAGAGGGCCCAGAGATACCTCTCCGACAATCGGAGTGACAAATCCTAATCTCGAAATATGCCAACCCAACATGTACCTTTGGAGACACCTGTAATGCTCCTTTATAATCACCCAGTTACGTTGTGACATTTGGTAGCACCCAAAGTGTTCCTCCGGCAAACGGGAGTTGCATAATCTCATAGTCATAGGAACATGTATAAGTCATGAAGAAAGCAATAGCAACATACTAAACGATCGGGTGCTAAGCTAATGGAATGGGTCATGTCAATCAGATCATTCAACTAATGATGTGACCTCGTTAATCAAATAACAACACTTTGTTTATGGTTAGGAAACATAACCATCTTTGATTAACGAGCTAGTCAAGTAGAGGCATACTAGTGACACTCTGTTTGTCTATGTATTCACACATGTATTATGTTTCCGGTTAATACAATTCTAGCATGAATAATAAACATTTATCATGATATAAGGAAATAAATAATAACTTTATTATTGCCTCTAGGGCATATTTCCTTCAGTCTCCCACTTGCACTAGAGTCAATAATCTAGATTACACAGTAATGATTCTAACACCCATGGAGCCTTGGTGTTGATCATGTTTTGCTCGTGGAAGAGGCTTAGTCAACGGATCTGCAACATTCAGATCCGTATGTATCTTGCAAATCTCTATGTCTCCCACCTGGACTAGATCCCGGATGGAATTGAAGCGTCTCTTGATGTGCTTGGTTCTCTTGTGAAATCTGGATTCCTTTGCCAAGGCAATTGCACCAGTATTGTCACAGAAGATTTTCATTGGACCCGATGCACTAGGTATGACACCTAGATCGGATATGAACTCCTTCATCCAGACTCCTTCATTCGCTGCTTCCGAAGCAGCTATGTACTCCGCTTCACATGTAGATCCCGCTACGACGCTTTGTTTAGAACTGCACCAACTGATAGCTCCACCGTTTAATGTAAACACGTATCCGGTTTGCGATTTAGAATCGTCCGGATCAGTGTCAAAGCTCGCATCAATGTAACCCTTTACGATGAGCTCTTTGTCACCTCCATATATGAGAAACATATCCTTAGTCCTTTTCAGGTATTTCAGGATGTTCTTGACCGCTGTCTAGTGATCCACTCCTGGATTACTTTGGTACCTCCTTGCTAAACTTATAGCAAGGCACACATCAGGTCTGGTACACAGCATTGCATACATGATAGAGCCTATGGCTGAAGCATAGGGAACATCTTTCATTTTCTCTCTATCTTCTGTAGTGGTCGGGCATTGAGTCTGACTCAACTTCACACCTTGTAACACAGGCAAGAACCCTTTCTTTGCTTGATCCATTTTGAACTTCTTCAAAACTTTGTCAAGGTATGTGCTTTGTGAAAGTCCAATTAAGCGTCTTGATCTATCTCTATAGATCTTAATGCCTAATATGTAAGTAGCTTCACCGAGGTCTTTCATTGAAAAACTCTTATTCAAGTATCCCTTTATGCTATCCAGAAATTCTATATCATTTCCAATTAGTAATATGTCATCCACATATAATATCAGAAATGCTACAGAGCTCCCACTCACTTTCTTGTAAATACAGGCTTCTCCGAAAGTCTGTATAAAACCAAATGCTTTGATCACACTATCAAAGCGTTTATTCCAACTCCGAGAGGCTTGCACCAGTCCATAAATGGATCGCTGGAGCTTGCACACTTTGTTAGCTCCCTTTGGATCGACAAAACCTTCTGGTTGCATCATATACAACTCTTCTTCCAGAAATCCATTCAGGAATGCAGTTTTGACATCCATTTGCCAAATTTCATAATCATAAAATGCGGCAATTGCTAACATGATTCGGACAGACTTAAGCATCGCTACGGGTGAGAAGGTCTCATCGTAGTCAACCCCTTGAACTTGTCGAAAACCTTTTGCGACAAGTCGAGCTTTGTAGACAGTAACATTACCGTCAGCGTCAGTCTTCTTCTTGAAGATCCATTTATTCTCAATCGCTTGCCGATCATCGGGCAAGTCAACCAAAGTCCATACTTTGTTCTCATACATGGATCCCATCTCAGATTTCATGGCTTCAAGCCATTTTGCGGAATCTGGGCTCACCATCGCTTCTTCATAGTTCGTAGGTTCATCATGATCTAGTAGCATGACTTCCAGAACGGATTACCGTACCACTCTGGCGCGGATCTCACTCTGGTTGATCTACGAGGTTCAGTAGTATCTTGATCTGAAGTTTCATGATCATTATCATTAGCTTCCTCACTAACTGGTGTAGGTGTCACTGAAACAGTTTTCTGTGATGTACTACTTTCCAGTAAGGGAGCAGGTACAGTTACCTCGTCAAGTTCTACTTTCCTCCCACTCACTTCTTTCGAGAGAAACTCCTTCTCTAGAAAGTTTCCGAATTTAGCAACAAAAGTCTTGCCTTCGGATCTGTGATAGAAGGTGTATCCAATAGTTTCCTTTGGATATCCTATGAAGACACATTTCTCCGATTTGGGTTCGAGCTTATCAGGTTGAAGCTTTTTCACATAAGCATCGCAGCCCCAAACTTTCAGAAACGACAACTTTGGTTTCTTGCCAAACCACAGTTCATAAGGCGTCGTCTCAACGGATTTTGATGGTGCCCTATTTAACGTGAATGCGGCCGTCTCTAGAGCGTATCCCCAAAATGATAGCGGTAAATCAGTAAGAGACATCATAGATCGCACCATATCTAGTAAAGTACGATTACGACGTTCGGACACACCATTACGCTGTGGTGTTCCGGGTGGCGTGAGTTGCGAAACTATTCCACAATTTTTCAAATGTACACCAAACTCGTAACTCAAATATTCTCCTCCACGATCAGATCGTAGAAACTTTATTTTCTTGTTACGATGATTTTCAACTTCACTCTGAAATTCTTTGAACTTTTCAAATGTTTCAGACTTGTGTTTCATTAAGTAGATATACCCATATCTCCTTAAGTCATCTGTGAAGGTGAGAAAATAACGATATCCGCCACGAGCCTCAATATTCATCGGACCACATACATCTGTATGTACGATTTCCAACAAATCTGTTGCTCTCTCCATAGTACCGGAGAACGGTGTTTTAGTCATCTTGCCCATGAGGCACGGTTCGCAAGTACCAAGTGATTCATAATCAAGTGGTTCTAAAAGTCCATCAGTATGGAGTTTCTTCATGCGCTTTACACCGATATGACCTAAACGACAGTGCCACAAATAAGTTGCACTATCATTATCAACTCTGCATCTTTTGGCTTGAACATTATGAATATGTGTATTACTACTATCGAGATTCAATAAGAATAGACCACTCTTCAAGGGTGCATGACCATAAAAGATATTACTCATATAAATAGAACAACCATTATTCTCTGATTTAAATGAATAACCGTCTCGCATTAAACAAGATCCAGATATAATGTTCATGCTCAACGCTGGCACCAAATAACAATTATTTAGGTCTAATACTAATCCCGAAGGTATATGTAGAGGTAGCGTGCCGACCGCGATCACATCGACTTTGGAACCGTTTCCCACGCGCATCGTCACCTCGTCCTTAGCCAATCTTCGCTTAATCCGTAGTCCCTGTTTCGAGTTGCAAATATTAGCAACAGAACCAGTATCAAATACCCAGGTGCTACTGCGAGCATTGGTAAGGTACACATCAATAACATGTATATCACATATACCTTTGTTCACCTTGCCATCCTTCTTATCCGCCAAATACTTGGGGCAGTTCCGCTTCCAGTGACCAGTCTGCTTGCAGTAGAAGCACTCAGTTTCAGGCTTAGGTCCAGACTTGGGTTTCTTCTCTTGAGCAGCAACTTGCTTGCTGTTCTTCTTGAAGTTCCCCTTCTTCTTCCCTTTGCCCTTTTTCTTGAAACTAGTGGTCTTATTGACCATCAACACTTGATGCTCCTTCTTGATTTCTACCTCCGCAGCTTTCAGCATTGCGAAGAGCTCGGGAATAGTCTTGTTCATCCCTTGCATATTATAGTTCATCACGAAGCTCTTGTAGCTTGGTGGCAGTGATTGAAGAATTCTGTCAATGACGCAATCATCTGGAAGATTAACTCCCAATTGAATCAAGTGATTATTATACCCAGACATTTTGAGTATATGCTCACTGACAGAACTGTTCTCCTCCATCTTGCAGCTATAGAACTTATTGGAGACTTCATATCTCTCAATCCGGGCATTTGCTTGAAATATTAACTTCAACTCCTGGAACATCTCATATGCTCCATGACGTTCAAAACGTCGTTGAAGTCCCGATTCTAAGCCGTAAAGCATGGCACACTGAACTATCGAGTAGTCATCAGCTTTGCTCTGCCAGACGTTCATAACATCTGGTGTTGCTCCAGCAGCAGGCCTGGCACCCAGCGGTGCTTCCAGGACGTAATTCTTCTGTGCAGCAATGAGGATAATCCTCAAGTTACGGACCCAGTCCGTGTAATTGCTACCATCATCTTTCAACTTTGCTTTCTCAAGGAACGCATTAAAATTCAACGGAACAACAACACGAGCCATCTATCTACAATCAATATAAACAAGCAAGATACTATCAGGGACTAAGTTCATGATAAATTTAAGTTCAATTAATCATATTACTTAAGAACTCCCACTTAGATAGACATCCCTCTAATCCTCTAAGTGATCACGTGATCCAAATCAACTAAACCATGTCCGATCATCATGTGAGATGGAGTAGTTTCATTGGTGAACATCACTATGTTGATCATATCTACTATATGATTCACGCTCGACCTTTCGGTCTCCGTGTTCCGAGGCCATATCTGTATATGCTTGGCTCGTCAAGTATAACCTGAGTATTCCGCTTGTGCAACTGTTTTGCACCCGTTGTATTTGAACGTAGAGCCTATCACACCCGATCATCACATGGTGTCTTAGCACGAAGAACTTTCGCAACGGTGCATACTCAGGGAGAACACTTCTTGATAATTTAGTGAGAGATCATCTTATAATGCTACCGTCAATCAAAGCAAGATAAGATGCATAAAAGATAAACATCACATGCAATCAATATAAGTGATATGATATGGCCATCATCATCTTGTGCATGTGATCTCCATCTCCGAAGCACCGTCATGATCACCATCATGATCACCATCGTCATCGGCGCGACACCTTGATCTCCATCGTAGCATCGTTGTCGTCTCGCCAATCTTATGCTTCTACGACTATCACTACCGCTTAGTAATAAAGTAAAGCATTACATCGTGATTGCATTGCATACAATAAAGCGACAACCATATGGCTCCTGCCAGTTGCCGATAACTCGGTTACAAAACATGATCATCTCATACAATAAAATTTACCATCATGTCTTGGCCATATCACATCACAACATGCCCTGCAGAAACAAGTTAGACGTCCTCTACTTTGTTGTTGCATGTTTTACGTGGCTGCTACGGGCTTAAGTAAGAACCAATCTCACCTACGCATCAAAACCACAACGATAGTTTGTCAAATAGACTCCGTTTTAACCTTCGCAAGGACCGGGCGTAGCCACACTCGGTTCAACTAAAGTTGGAGAGACAGTCGCCCGCAAGCCACCTATGTGCAAAGCACGTCGGGAGAACCGGTCTCGCGTAAGCGTACGCGTAATGTTGGTCCGGGTCGTCTCGTCCAACAATACCGCCGAACCAAAGTATGACATGCTTGTAGGCAGTATGACTTATATCGCCCACAACTCACTTGTGTTCTACTCGTGCATATAACATCAAACCATAAAACCTAGGCTCGGATGCCACTGTTGGGGAACGCAGTAATTTCAAAATTTTCCTACGCACACGCAAGATCATGGTGATGCATAGCAATGAGAGGGGAGAGTGTTGTCTACGTACCCACGCAGACCGACTGCGGAAGCGTTGACGCAACATAGAGGAAGTAGTCGTACGTCTTCCCGATCCGACCGATCCAAGCACCGTTACTCCGGCACCTCCGAGTTCTTAGCACACGTACAGCTCGATGACGATCCCCGGGCTCCGATCCAGCAAAGCATCAGGGAGGAGTTCCGTCAGCACGACGGCGTGGTGACGATCTTGATGTTCTACTGTCGCAAGGCTTCGCCTAAGCACCGCTACAATATGATCGAGGTGGAATATGGTGGCAGGGGGCACCGCACACGGCTAAGGAACGATCTCAAGGATCAACTTGTGTGTTTAGAGGTGCCCCCTGCCCCCGTATATAAAGGATCCAAGGGGGAGGTGGCGGCCGGCCAGGAGGAGGGCGCAGGAGGAGTCCTACTCCTACCGGGAGTAGGACTCCCCCCCCCCAATCCTAGTTGGAATAGGATTCCCCGAGGGGGAAAGAGAGAGAGGGGGGCCGACCACCTCTCCTTGTCCTAATAGGACTAGGGGAGGGGGGAGGCGCGCGGCCTACCTTGGGCTGCCCCTTTCTCCTTTCCACTAAAGCCCACTAAGGCCCATACAGCTCCCGGGGGGGTTCCGGTAACCTCCCGGTACTCCGGTAAAATCTCGATTTCACCCGGAACACTTCCGATATCCAAACATAGGCTTCCAATATATCAATCTTTATGTCTCGACCATTTCGAGACTCCTCGTCATGTCCGTGATCACATCCGGGACTCCGAACTAACTTCGGTACATCAAAATGCATAAACTCATAATAACTGTCATCGTAACGTTAAGCGTGCGGACCCTACGGTTCGAGAACAATGCAGACATGACTGAGACACATCTCCGGTCAATAACCAATAGCGGGACCTGGATGCCCATATTGGCTCCTACATATTCTACGAAGATCTTTATCGGTCAGACCGCATAACAACATACGTTGTTCCCTTTGTCATCGGTATATTACTTGCCCGAGATTCGATCGTCGGTATCCAATACCTAGTTCAATCTCGTTACTGGCAAGTCTCTTTACTCGTTCCGTAATACATCATCTCACAACTAACACATTAGTTGTAATGCTTGCAAGGCTTATGTGATGTGCATTACCGAGAGGGCCCAGAGATACCTCTCCGACAATCGGAGTGACAAATCCTAATCTCGAAATATGCCAACCCAACATGTACCTTTGGAGACACCTGTAATGCTCCTTTATAATCACCCAGTTACGTTGTGACGTTTGGTAGCACCCAAAGTGTTCCTCCGGCAAACGGGAGTTGCATAATCTCATAGTCATAGGAACATGTATAAGTCATGAAGAAAGCAATAGCAACATACTAAACGATCGGGTGCTAAGCTAATGGAATGGGTCATGTCAATCAGATCATTCAACTAATGATGTGACCTCGTTAATCAAATAACAACACTTTGTTTATGGTTAGGAAACATAACCATCTTTGATTAACGAGCTAGTCAAGTAGAGGCATACTAGTGACACTCTGTTTGTCTATGTATTCACACATGTATTATGTTTCTGGTTAATACAATTCTAGCATGAATAATAAACATTTATCATGATATAAGGAAATAAATAATAACTTTATTATTGCCTCTAGGGCATATTTCCTTCACAAAGCACGTCGGGAGAACCGGTCTAGCGTAAGCGTACGCGTGTCGGTCCGGGCCGCTTCGTCCAACAATACCGCCGAACCAAAGTATGACATGCTGGTAAGCAGTATGACTTATATCGCCCACAACTCACTTGTGTTCTACTCGTGCATATAACATCAATATATAAAACCTAGGCTCGGATGCCACTGTTGGGGAACGTAGTAATTTCAAAAAAATTCCTATGCACACGCAAGATCATGGTGATGCATAGCAACGAGAGGGGAGAGTGTGATCTACGTACCCTTGTAGATCAACAACAGAAGCGTTTGGTTGATGTAGTCGTACGTCTCCACGGCCCGACCGATCAAGCACCGAAACTACGGCACCTCCGA
The DNA here is from genome assembly GCF_018294505.1 of Triticum aestivum. Taxonomy (NCBI): domain Eukaryota; kingdom Viridiplantae; phylum Streptophyta; class Magnoliopsida; order Poales; family Poaceae; genus Triticum; species Triticum aestivum. The sequence goes on from NC_057797.1 coordinate 382,137,014, forward strand.
GTTCTAGCACACGTTCAGCTCGATGACGATCCCCGGGCTCCGATCCAGCAAAGCGTCGGGGAGGAGTTCCGTCAGCACGACGGCGTGGTGACGATCTTAATGTTCTACCGTCGCAGGGCTTCGCCTAAGCACCGCTACAATATGACCGAGGTGGAATATGGTGGAGGGGGGCACCGCACACGGCTAAGGAACGATCACAAAGATCAACTTGTGTGTCTAGGGGTGCCCCTGCCCCTGTATATAAAGGAGCAAGGGGAGGAGGCCGGCCGGCCCCTATAGGCGCGCCAGGAGGAGTCCTCCTCCTAGTAGGAGTAGGACTCCTACTAGGAGGGGGAAAGAAGTGGGGAGGGAGAGGGAAAGGGGGGCGCCGCCCCCCCTCTCCTAGGCCAATTCGGACCAGGGGGGAGGAGGCGTGCGGCCCACCTCTGGCAGCCCCTCTCTCTCCACTAAGGCCCATATGGCCCATTACTTCTCCCGGGGGGGGGGGTTCCGGTAACCCTCCAGCTCTCCGGTTTTTTTCCGAAATCACCCGGAACACTTCCGGTGTCCGAATATAGTCGTCCAATATATCAATCTTTATGTCTCGACCATTTCGAGACTCCTCGTCATGTCTGTCATTACATCCGGGACTCCGAACTAACTTCGGTACAACAAAACTCATAAACTCATAATATAACTGTCATCGAAACCTTAAGCGTGCGGACCCTACGGGTTCGAGAACAATGTAGACATGACTGAGACACGTCTCCGGTCAATAACCAATAGCGGAACCTGGATGCTCATATTGGCTCCTACATATTCTATGAAGATCTTTATCGGTCAGACCGCATAACAACATACGTTGTTCCCTTTGTCATCGGTATGTTACTTGCCTGAGATTCGATCATCGGTATCTCAATACCTAGTTCAATCTCGTTACCGGCAAGTCTCTTTACTCGTTTCGTAATACATCATCTCGCAACTAACTCATTAGTTTCAATGCTTGCAAGGCTTATGTGATGTGCATTACCGAGAGGGCCCAAAGATACCTCTCCGACAATCGGAGTGACAAATCCTAATCTCGAAATACGCCAACCCAACATGTACCTTTGGAGACACCTGTAGAGCACCTTTATAATCACCCATTTACATTGTGACGTTTGGTAGCACACAAAGTGTTCGTCCGGCAAACGGGAGTTGCATAATCTCATAGTCATAGGAACATGTATAAGTCATGAAGAAAGCAATAGCAACATACTAAACGATCGGGTGCTAAGCTAATGGAATGGGTCATGTCAATCAGATCATTCACCTAATGATGTGATCTCGTTAATCAAATAACAACTCCTTGTTCATGGTTAGGAAACATAACCATCTTTGATTAACGAGCTAGTCAAGTAGAGGCATACTAGTGACATTCTGTTTGTCTATGTATTCACACATGTATTATGTTTCCGGTTAATACAATTCTAGCATGAATAATAAACATTTATCATGATATAAGGAAATAAATAATAACTTTATTATTGCCTCTAGGGCATATTTCCTTGACTCTCTATGGCGCGCCCAAGGGGGAGGCCTACTCCCAGTAGGAGTAGGTTTCCCCCCTTTCCCTAGTTGGAGTAGGAGAAGAAGGAAGAGGGAGAGAGAGGGAAGGAAAGGGGGCACCCAATTCAGATTGGGCTTGGGGGCGCGCCCTCCACCTAGACGCCTCCTCTTCTCTCTCGCACTAAGGCCCAATAAGGCCCATTAACTCCCCGGGGGGTTCGGATAAACCCCCGGGTACTCCGGTAAATGCCCGAACTCATCCAGAACCCTTCCGGTGTCCAAACATAGCCTTCCGATATATCGATCTTTATGTGTCGACCATTTCGAGACTCCTCGTCATGTCCATGATCACATCCAGGACTCTGAACTTCCTTCGGTACATCAAAACACATAAACTCATAATACCGATCATCATTGAACGTTAAGCGTGGGGACCCTACGGGTTCGAGAACTATGTAGACATGACCGAGACTCATCTCCGGTCAATAACCAATAGCGGAACCTCGATGATCATATTGGTTCGTACATATTCTACAAAGATCTTTATCGGTCAAACCGCATAACAACATACGTTGTTCCCTTTGTCATCGGTATGTTACTTGCCTGAGATTCGATCGCCGGTATCTCAATACCTAGTTCAATCTCATTACCAGCAAGTCTCTTTACTCGTTCCGTAATGCATCATCCTGTAACTAACTCATTAGTAACATTGCTTGCAAGGCTTATAGTGATGTGCATTACCGAGAGGGCCCAAAGATACCTCTTCGACAATCGAAGTGACAAATCCTAATATCGATCTATGCCAACTCAACAAGTACCATCGGAGACACCTGTAGAGCATGTTTATAGACACCGAGTTATGTTTTGACGTTTGATAGCACACTAAGTGTTCATCCGGTATTCGGGAGTTGCATAATCTCATAGTCATAGGAACATGTATAAGTTATGAAGAAAGCAATAGAAATAAACTAAAAGATCATAGTTCTAAGATAACGGATGGGTCAAGTCAATCACATAATTATCTAATGATGGGATCCCGTTCATAAAATGACAACTCTTGTCCATGGCTAGGATACTTAACCATCTTTGATTAATGAGCTAGTCAAGTAGAGGCATACTAGTGACACTCTGTTTGTCTATGTATTCACACATGTACTAAGTTTCCAGTTAATACAATTCTAGCATGAATAATAAAAATTTATCATGATATAAGGAAATATAAATAACAACTTTATTATTGCCTCTAGGGCATATTTCCTTCAGTCTCCCACTTGCACTAGAGTCAATAATCTAGTTCACAACGTCATGTGATTTTACACCAATAGTTCACATCTTTATGTGATTAGTTCACATCTTCATGTGACTAATACCCAAAGGGTTTACTAGAGTCAATAATCTAGTTCACATTGTTATGTGATTAACACCCAAAGAGTGAACATGTTTTGCTTGTGAGATATGTTTAGTCTACGGGTTTGCAACATTCAGATCCGTATGTATTTTGCAAATTTCTGTGTCTACAATACTCTACATGGAGCTACTGTAGCTAATTGCTCTCACTTTTAATATGTATCTAGATCAATACTTAGAGTCATCTAGATCGGTGTCAATATTGCATCGATGTAACTCTTTACGACGAACTCTTTTATTACCTCCATAACCGAGAAATATTTCCTTAGTCCTCTAAGGATAATTTTGATCGCTGTCCAGTGATCTACTCCTAGATCACTATTGTACCCCCTTGCCTTGCTAAGGTATACAATAGGTCTGGTACACAGCATAGCATACTTTATAGAACCTATGACTGAGGCATAGGGAATGACTTTTCATTCTCTTTCTATTTTCTGTCATGGTCGGGTTTTTGAGTCTTTACTCAACTTCACACCTTACAACACCGGCAAGAACTCCTTATTTGACTAATCCATTTTGAACTCCTTCAAAATCTTGTCAACACTACTAGAAAAAGGGCTATAGATGATATGGCCACTAATGGCGCACCAGACATGTGGTGCGCCACTACTATATAGTAATGGCGTACCATGAGTTGGTGCGCCATTAGTGTGGTAGACACTAATGGTGCACCAGACCAACAGTGCGTCACTAGTAACATTTTTTTTGAATATTTTCACAAAAATACTAATGGCGCACCAGGGAATAGTGTGCCATTACTAGTTTAACTAGTAATGGCATACCTGCCACACAGTGCGCCATTACTATGTTTTTTTTTCGAAACTACTATAGTGGCGCCCCTCAAGCCGACGACCCACCACACCTTCCCCCGCTCCACCGCCGCCGACGACCCACCGCACCCTCCCCCGCTCCACCGCCGCCGCCGCCGACACCCCGCACCCTCCCCCGCTCCACCGCCGCCGACGACCCCCCGCATCCTCCCCCGCTCCACCGTCATAAATGAATGCAACTAAAAATAAAAAAACAAATTTGATTATATTTTCAAATAACAAATTGGATGATATTTTCAAATAACAAATTTAATGAATGCAACAAAAAATAATAAAAAATTTGATGACATTTTTTTATATTCATAAGTATTTTCAAATAACAAATTTCATGATATTCTTTAAAAAATTATTATAGTTTTTATAAAAAATTATTACTGTTTCATATTCATATTCATTTTCTAAAAAATTATTAGATGCAACAAAAAATAATAATAATAAAATTACTTATGGCGCACCTCTGGGTGGTGCGCCATTGCTACCTAAAAAAAGGTTACTTATGGCGCACCTCTCGGGGGTGCGCCATTTCTAACCTTCCCCCCTCTATCCCTTTCCCCCCGAGCGCCGCCTCCTCCCCGAGCCCTCGACCTGCTGCTCCGCCGCCGCCCCGACCCACTACGCTGCCACCAGTCACCCCGCGCCGCACGGAGACGTCCAGGAGGACCGCCGTCGACTGCTTCTTCATCTACGGGTTCTCAATCGACCGGAGCTGCACCGTATTGTCGCCATCATCGTCTTCCCCAACCTCGGCCTCCCTCATCCACCTCGTCACATCGCTCCGCCCCGGCCACCCCCGACCTCCCGAGATCATCGTCGAGCACCTCGGTGAGGCCCTTGACCGATTTCCCCCTTCTCCTGTCGGGTTCGTCGCCATAGCTGTCGTCGTCAAGCTCCTGCGTTGCCTCGCTGCTGCGCTGTCGCTACAGTCGGCCACGCCCGCACACACACGCACTTGCGTGTTGCCGCCCACGGCCGCGCTCGCCCTCGCCTTGTTGCTGCTCCTCCCTCTTGCTTTACTCTTGTTGCTCCTCCTCTCAACGTCTTGCCGCTTCTCTTCTCTGAAACCTCAAAACTGCTGCTCCTCCTCCTCTCCACTTCCCTCATGCTGCACTTCTCTGAATCTGAATCCTTGCTGTCTCCCTCTCTCTCTCTCTGTCAAATTTCTATGAGAGAAGTGTACCGTTGAGCATTGTGTAATGTTCAGATTTTATATATTCTTGCAACCTATTAATTGTTCAGTTTAGATTCGTGTTTGTCTAGTTTAGATTCATGATATATATAAGGTACATTCATACACAACATGCAGCTGCAGCCCCCATAGAGAGTTTTTTGTTTTGAAAAATACGATATATGAAATATGAGAATTCTTAAAATATGAATTACCGTGAAGTAGCTTAGTCGTGCCAAGAAAATGCTGCATTTTTGGTACTTGAAAGGTTTATGCTGATTCAGCAAATCCATGTGGCCTATTGAAAATTTAGAACTTGTGATCAGGAGATGTTTGGGAAAAAGGAGTGTAGGTACTGTTCTTGTGTTGGGATATTTTTGTAGATTTTTAGAAGCTAGGGGAAATAGGGTTGTAGTTGTAAACTGAAAATATATCAGAATGGAAAAGTGGGTGTATCTCTCAAAAATTTCAAAAAAGTAGGATGGGTCTTTGTTCAAAAATTATTTATAGGAATTATAGGGTCTCCCAAAAAATTTGTGGCAATTTTATAAAAATTATTTGAATTAGTTTTAGTGCAACAGAGGCAACTCAGAGTTTGAAAATGGCATTAAAGGAATTTGTTTTTGGGGTAAATTCTATTATGAAATAATTCCAACTGTTATTTAAAATATAAATGAAATGATTTGGAACACCAAGCAAGAGTTACGTTTCAAGTTGCTGAACCTTTTCATATAAGCTTGCAGAAGATTTAATTGATCATACAGAAAATGAAAAACGAAGGTCATACTGATCCTAGTTGGTATTATTTTTCATGGCTAGAAGATATATTGCTGTACCCCGAGTTAAGGGAAGGAGTTTGCTGGGTTTTGTCTCCGACCATCGGGTTGTGATGATTTTGCAGGTACCCCGAGAGGCCCTTGAGTTTGCCGGAATGTTGATTAACTTCCGTTCCGGCAAATTTGGGTACTCCATATGTCCTATTTTCAGCAAAGGTCATGCTGAAATTTTTCGTGAATTTTAGCTTGACTTTGCTAAAAATAGGACATATGGGGTACTTGCGACAAATGCATGGGTCGGGTTATCTTAGTATTTAATTAAGTAGGATCAACTGCCTCTTGTGTTATACATATAGAAGCGTGATATCAACTCATAGTTATTACTAATGTTAGTTGCTCGTCATCGATAAACCCTAATCTGGAAGAGGAACCACTCATCCTATGTAGTTTTGAATTATGAACGTAGGATATGTCGTCATCGGACGACGAAAGTCTCCCGGGGGAGTGCGGCTGGTGCCACAGCGATCGAGGTCTGTGCGACATGCCTCACCTGGACGATGATCGGCGCTTCAGCATTAAGCTCGAGGAGACCTTCGAAGTTGAAATGGTACGCAATGACGACAAGTGTTATTTTCATAATTAAGCATGACTTCAACTATTTCAACGTGTAATTTTCATATTTTACAATTCGAGTATAGCTTATCCCATGCCATGCAAGACGCTATGTCTTGGAGAGGATGGATTTTGAAGACCATGAAATTTCCGAAACAAAGAAAATTCACCTAAGGACTCATCACGATGTGGATTTTGAAGTAAATCTGTATAATTCTGGGAGCGTAACCCATTTTGGTTGCAAAAATTGGGAAGCATTTTGCAAGATGTATGCTTTTGATGAGGGTATGCTTGTCACCATGGATCTTGGTGATCCTAAAATCGAGCAAGACAATATGGACATTTGGGTCCTTGTTGATACGCCTCCAATTCTACCGCTATGTGAGTTTCTCAAACATAGTTATTAGCTAATTTATATTGTTTATTTCAAATAGTTGACAGCTTATTTCCATTGACAGCTTATTTTTATTGTTCAAAGAATGTGCGGGAGATGGTAGACAAAACCCACTACACCGATGGCTCCGAATTAACAACTTACAAGGAGAAAAATCATCTGGTCGGATTTTGTACTGACATTGAGAATTATAATATCTACAATCAAACTCCTCAACATTATGGTCAATATGTGCCACTAGTGCATGTGTTCAACTACGGTAACTACCATGGAGATACCCTGGTAAGATTTTTTACTATTACAACATCCGTGCATCTTTTGCATACTTCTAAAACTAGTACATCATTGCTAACTATGAAGTTATTACTATGTTTTCAACAGATAATCCCAGAGAATTGTGTGCCTCATTTGATGTATCAGAAAGGTAGTATTAATGTTTTGAACATACAGCCAAGTCATCCTACGAATCTCAACTGTCCATACGAGATTTATAAAAGAAGTGGAGACATGAAAATCAAAGGATGGAAAAATGTATGGACAATCGTAAGGAGGTTCTTGGAAGCAAAAGGAAGCGAAGCGCAAGAGTTGGAGACAAGATGATCTCCATTCTCCATAATGGAGAGTCAGGGTCTATATTGTTTTATGCTATTTTACCTTAAATAGGGTATTTAGGTCCTGCCTAATACTGATGATCATGTGCTAAGAACAATTAAGTAGGGTTGGTTCGATGACTATCAAGATGATGATCATATGACTTCTTATTAATAACGAGTAGAAGTTGTATGATGATGATTAGTAGGACGTGTTAGGATTAGTATTACTTCTGACAAACTCGCTACTCGCGGTCTCGAGACTTGTAATATTCTATCTTTGTTCGGTCTTTTGAATCCGGAGACTAATATGATGAATTGTATTCGGAGACTAATCTTCTATTGTATTCGATGAATCTGCTGTTGTTGTGTGGTGCTAGCTATATTCTATCCAATAATATATTTTGTAACCTGTGAAAATATCATAAAAGAAAAAAGAATCCCTAGTATTCATACTAGTGGCACACCACCACATAGTGCGCCATTAGTAAGCCAGAGAACACTAATGGCGCATCATCCACCAGTGCGCCATTAGTATGCCAAAGCACATGGGTAAATATGGCCCCCTGGGAGGCATACTAATGGCGCACCGTGGGCTATACTAATGGCGCACCACAGGTGCGCCATTAGTAAAAAATACTAATGGCATGCTACTAGTGGCGCACCTGTAGTGCGCCATTAGTAGGCAAAACAGGTGCGCCACTAGTAGGCCTTTTCCTAGTAGTGCACGGTATGTACTCATTGAAAAAACTTATCAAGTGTTTTGATCTATATCTATAGATCTTGATACTCAATATGTAAGCAGCTTTACTGAGGTCTTTCTTTGAAAAAGTCCTTTGAAACACTCCTTTATGCTTTCCAGAAAATTCTACATCATTTCCGATCAACAATATGTCATTCACATATACTTATCAGAAAGGATTTAGTGCTCCCACTAACTTTCTTGTAAATACAGGCTTCACCGCAAGTCTGTATAAAACTATATGCTTTGATCAACTTATCAAAGCGTATATTCCAACTCCGAGATGCTTGCACCAGTTCATAGATGGATTGCTGGAGCTTGCACACTTTGTTAGAATATTTAGGATTGACAAAACTTTCTGGTTGCATCATATACAACTCTTCTTTAATAAATCCATTAAGGAATGTAGTTTTGATATCCATTTGCCAGACTTCATAAAATGCGGCAACTGCTAACATGATTCGAACATACTTTTAAGCATCGATACGAGTGAGAAAATCTCATCATAGTCAACACCTTGAACTTGTCAAAAACCTTTTGCAACAATTCGAGCTTTGTAGATAGTGACACTACTATCAGCGTCCGTCTTCCTCTTGAAGATCCATTTATTATAAATGGCTCAGCGATCATCGGGCAAGTCAATCAAAGTCCATACTTTGTTCTCATACATGGATCCGATCTCAGATTTCATGGCCTTAAGCCATTTCGCGGAATCTAGGCTCATCATCACTTCCTCATAGTTCGTAGGTTCGTCATGGTCTAGTACCATGACTTCCAGAACAGGATTACCATACCACTCTGCTGCGGAATGTACTCTGATTGACCTACAGGTTCGATAGTGACTAGATCTGATGTTTCATGATCATCATCATTAACTTCCTCACTAATTGGTGTAGGCATCACTGGAACTTATTTCTGTAATGAACTACTTCCCAATTCAGGAGAAGGTACAATTACCTCATCAAGTTATACTTTCCTCCCACTCACTTCTTTCGAGAGAAACTCATTCTCTATAAAGGATCCACTCTTATCAACAAAGATCTTGCCTTCGGATCTGTGATAGAAGGTGTATCCAACAGTTTTTTTTGGGTATCCTATAAAGATGCATTTCTCTGATTTGGGTTCGAGCTTATCAGGCTGAAACATTTTCACATAAGCATGGCAACCCCAAACTTTAAGAAATGACAGCTTAGGTTTCTTGCTAAACCACAGTTCATATGGTGTCGTCTCAACGGATTTAGATGGTTCCCTATTTAACGTGAATGCAACTGTCTCTAATGCATAACCCCAAAATGATAGTGGTAAATCGGTAAGAGACATTGATGACCCACAAGTATGGGGGATCTATCATAGTCCTTTTGATAAGGAAGAGTGTCGAACCCAACGAGGAGCAGAAGGAAATGATAAGCAGTTTTCAGTAAGGTATTCTCTGCAAGCACTGAAATTATCGGTAACATATAGTTTTGTGATAAGGTAATTTGTAACGGGTAACAAGTAATAAAAGTAAATAAGGTGCAGGAAGATGGCCCAATCCTTTTTGTAGCAAAGGACAAGCCTGGAAAAACTCTTATATAAAGGAAAGTGCTCCCGAGGACACATGGGAATTATCGTCAAGATAGTTTTCATCACGCTCATATGATTCGCATTCGGCACTTTGATAATTTGATATGTGGGTGGACCGGTGCTTGGGTACTGCCCTTCCTTGGACAAGCTTCCCACTTATGATTAACCCCTCTTGCAAGCATCCGCAACTACAAAAGAAATACTAAGGTAAACCTAACCATAGCATGAAACATATGGATCCAGATCAGCCCCTTATGAAGCAACGCATAAACTAGGGTTTAAGCTTCTGTCACTCTAGCTACCCATCATCTACTTATTACTTACAAATGCCTTCCCCTAGGCCCAAATAATGGTGAAGTGTCATGTAGTCGACGTTCACATGACACCACTAGAGGAGAGACAACATACATCTCATCAAAATATCGAACGAATACCAAATTCATATGACTACTTATAGCAAGACTTCTCCCATGTCCTCAAGAACAAACGTAACTACTCACAAATCATATTCATGCTCATAATAAGAAGGGTATTAATATGCATAAAGGATCTGAACATATGATCTTCCACCAAGTAAACCAACTAGCATCAACTACAAGGAGTAATCAACACTACTAGCAACCCACAGGTACCAATCTAAGGTTTTGGGACAAAGATTGGATACAAGATATGAACTAGGGTTTTAGAGGAGATGGTGTTGGTGAAGATGTTGATGGAGATTGACCCCCTCACAATGAGAGGATCGACGGTGATGACGATGGTGATGATTTCCCCCTCCCGGAGGGATGTTTCCCCGGCAGAACAGCTCCGCCGGAGCCCTAGATTGGTTCCGCCTCGTGGTGGCGGAGTTTCGTCCCGAGAGCTTTCTTATGATTTTTTCCAGGGCAAAAGACTTCATATAGCCAAAGATGGGCACCGGAGGCCTGCTAGGGGGCCCACGAGGCAGGGGGCGCGCCCCCACCCTCGTGGATGGTGGGTGGCCCCCCTCTAGTAATTCCTTCACCCAATAATTTTTATATATTCTGAAACCGACTTTCATGAAGTTTCAGGACTTTTGGAGTTGTGCAGAATAGGTCTCTAATATTTGCTCCTTTTCCAGCTGCCGGCATTCTCCCTCTTCGTATAAACCTTGTAAAATAAGAGATAATAGGCATAAGTATTGTGACATAATGTGTAATAACAGCCCATAATGTAATAAATATTGATATAAAAGCATGATGCAAAATGGACGTATCAACTCCCCCAAGCTTAGACCTCGCTTATCCTCAAGCGGAAGCCGATATCGAAAAATATGTCCACATGTTTTGAGATAGAGGTGTCGATGAAATAAAATACGGACATGAGGGCATCATGATCATTCTTAGAACATCAACATATATATATATATATATATATATATATATATATATATATATCATTGTTGAGGAAATCGTTAACTGGTAGCTGCTCGGTTGGCTGGCGAGTAGGGGATTAATCAGCGAATCGGCAAGTTAATCGGCCATTTAATCAATTAATCGGACAATTTTTCAGTTTATCGGCTACTCGGTGACCCTACAAGTAGGGATTAATCGGCAAGTTAACTGGTTAATCAGATGAATTCTTGAATAGGGATATATATGTATATTGTCATATGATTTCTTATGCTAAAGTAAAAATTCATTCACAATTCAAAGAATGAATCAGAAACTTCAGTGAAAACTAACAAACTATAATCTCAGTCATTGAAGCAATTGCAATTTATCATAACATCAGAAAGAGTCAATATAAGAGCTTTTCAGCAAGTCCACATACTCAACTATCATTTAGTCTTTCACAATTGCTAATACTCATGCAATATTTATGGGTATGAAGTTTTAACCGGACACAGAGAAAGATAGGGGCTTATAGTTTTGCCTCCTAACCTTTTACCTCAAGGGTAATGTCAACAATAATAGTTCATGAAAACTCACATCCAATTAGCTATATATATCACGATCTTTCCAACACATTGTGCTTGCCAAAGGATAAAATGTAAAAAGGAAAGGTGAAGATTACCATGACTCTTGTATGAAGTATAAGACAAGAATGAAAGATAGGCCCTTCGCAGAGGGAAGTAGAGGTCGTCATGTGTTTTTATGGTTGGATGCACGAAATCTCAATGCAAAAGAATGTCACTTTATATTGCCACTTGTGATATGGTCCTTTGTTATGCAGTCCGTCGCTTTTATTTCTTCCACATCACAAGATCGTATAAATCTTATTTTCTCCACACTAATAAATCATACATATTTAGAGAGCAATTTTTATTGCTTGCAGCAATGACAACTTACTTGAAGGATCTTAGTCAATCCATAGATAGATATGGTGGACTCTCATGGCAAAACTGGGTTTAAGGATAATTGGAAGCACAAATAGTATCTCTACTTGGTGCAAGGAATTTGGCTAGCATGAGAGGGAAAGGCAAGCTCAACATGTTGATTGATCCATGACAATATAATTTATTTCGTATGTAAGAGAACATAACCCATTACGGTGTCTTCCTTGTCCAACGTCAACTTTTTAGCATGTCATATTTTAATGAGTGCTCACAATCATAAAAGATGTCCAAGATAGTATGTATATGTGAAAATTTATCTTTCTTTATTACTTCCTATTAATTACAACGATGACCAAAACTATGTTTGTCAACTCTCAACAACTTTTATTCATCATACTCTTTATATGTGAAGTCATTACTCTCCATAAGATCAATATGATCTCTTTATTTCTTTTTTATTCTTACTCTTATTCCCTCAAGATCATAGCAATATAACCAAGCCCTTGACTCAACACTAATCTTTATTTTATATATATATATATATATATATATATATATATATATATCTCACGGACTCGATTAGATAGAAGGATCATAAAGCAAAGCTCAAAACTAGATCACACTAAAACTTTATTGTACTAGATCAAGATATAACCAAAAGTATCAAACTAAGAAAAACGATAAAGATAAAAAGTGTGATGGTGATACGATACCGGGGCACTCCCCCAAGCTTGGCAGTTGCCAAGGGGAGTGCCCATACCCATGAGTTTATGACTCTTTCTTTGGAGGTGGTGGTGATGGAGTTGTTGATGATGTAGTGTCGCACATCGAGCGTAGGAGATCCTCCAATTTGTGAATAATGCCCTTGAGTGCGGTGATATGCTCCTTCAACAAAATATTTTCACGTGTGAGATACTTGTTTTGTATGCGAGCTAACTCAATCATCTTGAAAGCTTCAATCTCAGTTGGGGTAAGAAGATTATAATGAGGTTGAAGGATGTCTTCTTCTTCTACTGCCGGAGCTTGATCCTCTGTGGCCTTCTTGATCCTATCATCCTTGTTGATCTCCTCTGGTTCTTCTCTCTTCAGCTCTATCTTCATTAGCCAAGCATCGTCGCCCTCATTGTTGGAGGAGGGGGATGACATGATGCCTGGCCTTGACAATTCTAGCAGAAAACAGCTTGAAACAAAAACAGAGGATAATTGCGTGGTATGGTGGTCAAAACCTTTGGGAGATTATATAATGAAATTTTACCGACCAAGAGAAGTATCGTGCAAGAAAACGGAGTCCGGAGGGCACATGAGGTGCCCACAAGGCAGGGGCATGCCCTCCACCCTCGTGGATGCCTCGTGTCCTTTCCGGACTTCTTCTTATTTTCCTACTTCCTTGAATATTCCAAAACGGAGAAAAATTGCTATTAGACCTGTTTTGGAGTCGGTTTACTTACCGTACCACATACCTATTCCTTCTCGGAGGCTGAAACGTAATGGAAGGTGTCCCTTATATACTCCTCCGGGGTTACGGTTTCAATAACATTAGTTTCAACATTTATAGGGTTACCTAAGATATACTGCTTGATTCTTTGACCGCTCACCACCATGTGTGCCTTTGAAGTTGTTGATTTTTATGGCACCGGAACAATAAACCTCCTCGATAACGTAAGGACCTTCCCATTTAGAGAGGAGTTTTCCTACAAAAAATCTTAAATGAGAGTTGTATAACAATACATAATCACCTACATTAAACTCACATTTTTGTATCCTTTTGTCATGCCATCTTTTAACTTTTTCTTTAAACAGTTTGGCATTCTCATAGGCCTGGGTTCTCCATTCATCAAGTGAGCTAATGTCAAATAGTCTCTTCTCACCGGAAAGTTTGATGTCATAATTGAGCTCTTTAATGGCCCAATATGCCTTATGTTCTAGTTCGAGAGGTAAGTGACATGCTTTTCCATAGACTATTTTATATGAAGACATACCCATAGGATTTTTGTATGCAGTTATATATGCCCATAATGCATCATCAAGTTTCCTGGACCAATTCTTTCTAGATCTATTAACAATCTTTTGCAAAATTAATTTAAGCTCTCTATTACTCAGTTCTACTTGACCACTAGACTGTGGATGATATGGAGATGCAATTCTATGATTAACATCATACTTAGCAAGCATGTCATGAAAAGCACCATGAATAAAATGTGAACCACCATCAGTCATTAAGTACCTAGGGACTCCAAACCTCGGAAAAATAACTTCCTTAAGCATCTTAATAGAGGTGTTATGATCAGCACTACTAGTTGGAATAGCTTCTACCCACTTAGTAACGTAATCAACAGCAACTAAAATATGTGTATGCCCATTAGAGGAAGGAAACGGTCCCATATAATCAAAGCCCCAAACATCAAATGGTTCAATAACAAGTGAATAATTCATAGTCATTTCTTGACGTCTACTAATATTACCAATTCTTTGACATTCATCACAAGACAAGACAAACTTACGGGCATCCTTGAAAAGAGCAGGCCAATAAAAACCGGATTGCAATACCTTATGTGCAGTTCTATCTCCAGTGTGGTGTCCTCCATAAGCCTTAGAGTGACACTTGCGTAGGATCTGTTCTTGTTCATGCTCGGGTACACAACATCTAATAACACCATCTACTCCTTCTTTATAAAGGTGTGGGTCATCCCAAAAGTATTGTCTTAAATAATAGAAAAACTTTTTCTTTTGCTGGTATGTAAAACTAGGTGGTATAAATTTAGCAACAATGTAATTAGCATAATCAGCATACCATGGAGAAGTACGAGAAGCATTTATGATAGCTAATTGTTCATCAGGAAAGATATCACCAATAGGTAGTAGGTCATCAAGAACATTCTCTAAACTAGACAAGTTGTCTGCAACGGGGTTCTCAGCTCCCTTTCTATCAATAATATGCAAATCAAATTCTTGTAGTAGGAGAACCCATCTAATAAGTCTAGGTTGAGCATCTTTCTTTTCCATAAGATATTTAATAGCAGCATGATCAGTGTGAATAGTTACTTTAAAATCAACAATATAAGGTCTGAACTTATCACAAGAAAATACAACTGCTAAAAATTCCTTTTCAGTAGTAGCATAATTTCTCTGGGCAGTATCTAGAGTTTTACTAGCATATTGGATAACATTTAATTTTTTTATCAAGTCTTTGTCCTAAAACAACACCTACAACATAATCACTAGCATCACACATGATTTTGAAGGGTAAATTCCAATCAGGAGGTTGAACAATAGGTGCAGAAATCAAAGCTTTCTTAAGTATTTCAAATGCTTCTACACAATCATCATCAAAGACAAAAGGAACATCTTTTTGTAAGAGATTAGTTAGAGGCCTAGAAATTTTTGAGAAGTCTTTAATGAACCTCCAATAGAAACTGGCATGACCAAGGAAATTTCTTATACCTTTAATGTCCTTGGGACACGACATCTTTTCAATAGCATCAACTTTAGCTTTATCAACTTCAATACCTCTTTCAGAAATTTTATGCCCCAAGACAATACCTTCATTAATCATAAAGTGGCACTTCTCCCAATTCAAGACAAGATTAGTTTCTTCACATCTCTGCAAAACTCGATCAAGGTTGCTTAAGCAATCATCAAAAGAAGTTCCGTATCCGTGAAGACCTCAACAATCTTTTCACAAAAGTCAGAGAATATAGTAGTCATACATCTTTGGAAGGTAGCAGGTGCATTACATAAACCAAAAGGCATACGTCTATAAGCAAAGGTACCGAAAGGGCAAGTAAAAGTGGTCTTTTCCTGATCCTCTTTTGACACAGGTATTTGAGAGAAACCGGAATAACCATCTACAAAGCAAAAATGTGTATGTTTGGATAATCTTTCTAGCATTTGATCAATAAAAGGTAAAGGGTAATGGTCCTTTTTAGTAGCTTTATTTAGTTTGCGGAAATCAATTACCATTCTATAACCTGTAACAATTCTTTGTGGGATCAATTCATCTTCATCATTAGGAACAACAGTAATACCACCCTTCTTAGGGACACAATGGACAGGACACCCACTGACTATCAGCAACGGGATAAATTATACATGCCTCCAGAAGCTTTAGTATTTCTTTTCTTACCACTTGTTTCATCTTGGGATTTAACCATCGTTGGTGATCAACAACCGGTTTAGAATCTTTCTCCAATTTTATTTTGTGCTGGCATAGAGTGGGACTAATGCCCTTAAGATCATCAAGAGTATATCCAATAGCAGCACGGTGCTTCTTCAGAGTTTTCAATAATTTCTCTTCTTCTTGCTCTGAAAGGTTAGCACTAATAATAACAGGATATATCTTCTTTTCATCAAGATAAGCATATTTAAGAGTATCATGCAATGGTTTAAGTTCAAACACGGGATCACCCTTGGGTGGAGGAGGATCCCCTAGAATTTCAACAGGCAAGTTGTGTTTCAAAATAGGTCCCTGTTTAAAGAATACTTCATCTATTTCCCTTCTTTCATTCATAAACATATCATTTTCATGGTCTAGCAAATATTGTTCTAAAGGATCATTAGGAGGCATGGCAATAGAAGCAAGACCAATAATTTCATCTTTACTAGGCAATTCTTTATCATGGGGTTGTCTACGAAATTTAGTAAAATTAAAATCATGAGACATATCCCCTAAACCAACAGAAACAATATCCTTTTTGTAGTCTATCTTAGCATTAACAGTATTCAAGAAGGGTCTACCAAATATAATGGGACAAAAGTCATCTTGTGGAGAACCAAGAACAAGAAAATCAGCAGGATATTTAACTTTCCCACACAAGACGTCAACATCTCTAACAATCCCAACTGGTGAAATAGTATCCCTATTGGCAAGCTTAATTGTAACGTCAATACCTTCTAACCCAGCAGGTGCCATATCATGCATAATTTCTTCATATAAAGAATGAGGTATTGCACTAGCACTAGCACCCATATCACATAAGCCAACATAGCAATGATCTCCTATTTAACAGAAATAACAGGCATGCCTACAACAGGTCTATGTTTATTTTTAGTATCTGGTCTAGCAATTCTAGCAGCTTTATCACAAAAGTAAATAACATGCCCATCAATATTATCGGCCAAGAGATCTTCAACCATAGCAATACTAGGTTCAAATTTAATTTGCTCAGAGGGTGTAGGTGTTCTAGTATTACTCTTACGAACCACAGTTGAAGCTTTAGCATGATCCTTTACTCTAGTAGGGAAAGATGGTTTCTCAATATAAGAAGTAGGAACAATAGGATCAACATTATAAGTGATAGTATTTTCTTCAACTTTGATAGGTTCAACTACTTTTACTTCAATGGGAGGATGATATTTAATCCACTTCTCCTTAGGGAGATCAACATGAGTAGCAAATGATTCACAGAAAGAAGCTACTATCTCAGTGTTAAGTCCATATTTAGTGCTAAATTCACGAAAAGCACTGGTATTCATAAAAGATTTAACACAATCAAACTCAAGTGTTATACTAGACTCCTTACCTTCGTCGAGTTCCCAATATTTAGAGTTGCATTTAATTCTTTCCAATAAATCCCATCTGAATTCAATAGTCTTCATCATAAAATATCGAGTATAAGAAGTATCGAGCATGGAGCGATTATTGAGAGAAAGCCGAGCATAAAAATTCGGAATAATAATTTCTCTTGAGAGATCATGATTGGGGCATGAATATAACATTGACTTAGGCCTCCCCAAGCTTGAGCGATGCTTTCTCCTTCGCGAGGCCAAAAATTATATATATAATTACGATCACGATGAACCAGATGCATAGGATAAAACTTCTGATGAAATTCCAATTTCAATCGGATGTAGTTCCATGATCCCATATCATCACATAGCGTAAACCATGTCAATGCCTCTCGCTTCAAATATAAAGTGAAGACCTTCTTCTTGATAACATCCTCGGGCATACCTTCAAGCTTAAATAATCCACAAACTTCATCTACATAGATTAGGTGCAAATCAGGATGCAATGTTCCATATCCTATAAAAGGATTAGCTAGCAGTTTCTCTATCATACCCAAAGGAATTTCAAAGTAAAAAATTTCAGTAGGTTCAGTAGGTTGAGGAGAAACTCTTTTCTCTACTGGTCGGGGCAAAGATACCCCGAACAAGCCCCTCAAAGGATTATTTTCCATGGTAACAAGTGACAGTAAATTTCAGCACACTATATAAATTTTCCCTTACCAAATTCCACCTACCAAAGGCGCTTCACGCCCAGGCAACGGCGCTATAAAAGAGTCTTGATGACCCACAAGTATAGGGGATCTATCGTAGTCCTTTCGATAAGTAAGAGAATTGAACCCGACATGGAGCAGAAGGAAATGACAAGCAGTTTTCAGTAAGGTATTCTCTGCAAGCATTGAAATTATCGGTAATAGATAGTTTTGTGGTAAGGTAATTTGTAACGGGTAACCAGTAATAAAAGTAAATAAGGTGCAGCAAGATGGCCCAGTCCTTTTTGTATCAAAGGACAAGCATGCACAAACTCTTATATAAAGGAAAGCGCTCCCGAGGACACATGGGAATTATCGTCAAGCTAGTTTTCATCACGCTCATATGATTCGCGTTTGGCACTTTGATAAGTTGATATGTGGGTGGACCGGTGCTTTGGTACTGCCCTTCCTTGGACAAGCATCCCACTTATGATTAACCCCTCTTGCAAGCATCCGCAACTACAAAAGAAGTATTAAGGTAAACCTAACCATAGCATGAAACATATGGATCCAAATCAGCCCCTTACGAAGCAACGCATAAACTAGGGTTTAAACTTCTGTCATTCTAGCAACCCATCATCTACTTATTACTTCCCAATGCCTTCCCCTAGGCCCAAATAATGGTGAAGTGTCATGTAGTCGGCATTCACATGACACCACTAGAGGAGAGGCAACATACATCTCATCAAAATCTCGAACGAATACCAAATTCACATGACTACTTATAGCAAGACTTCTCCCATGTCCTCAAGAACAAACGTAACTACTCACAAATCATATTCATGTTCATAATCAGAAGGGTATTAATATGCATAAAGGATCTGAACATATGATCTTCCACCAACTAAACCAACTAGCATCAACTACAAGGAGTAATCAACACTACTAGCAACCCACAGGTACCAATCTAAGGTTTTGGGATCGATGGTGATGTCGATGGTGATGATTTCCCCCTCCCGGAGGGATGTTTCCCTAAAAGAACAACTCCGCTGAAGCCCTAGATTGGTTCCGCCTCATGGCGGCGGAGTTTCATCCCGAGAGCTTTCCTATGATTTTTTCCAGGGCGAAAGACTTCATATAGCCAAAGATGGGCACCGGAGGCCTGCTAGGGGGCTGATGACCCACAAGTGTAGGGGACCTATCGTAGCCTTTCAGATAAGTAAGAGTGTCGAACCCAACGAGGAGCAGAAGGAAATGATAAGCAGTTTTCAGTGAGGTGTTCGCGCAAGCATTGAAATTATCGGTAACAGATAGTTTTGTGATAAGGTAATTTGTAACGAGTAGGAAGTAATAAAAATAAATAAGGTGCAACAAGATGGCCCAATCCTTTTTGTAGCAAAGGACAAGCCTGGACAAACTCTTATATGAAGAAAAGCGCTCCCGAGGACACATGGGAATTATCATCAAGCTAGTTTTCAGCACGCTCATATGATTCGCGTTCGGTACTTTGATAATTTGATATGTGGGTGGACTGGTGCTTGGGTACTATACTTACTTGGACAAGCATCCCACTTATGATTAACTGTAAATCCCAAATTTTCAATTTGGAATGTTATACATAGGTCATTCATGCATATCATATTTTATTGCATTTCGTTTGTACGATCCTCTAAATTCTAAGCAACTCAAGGAGCCATGGAGAGAGTTGGGGATTTCACGGTTTTCATATTTGAATTTTATCAAATATTGAAACAAGGATCACTTTGGTTTTAATTATTTTTCTCTTCGAAAATATTTCATATTAAAAATATATGAGAGGAGATAATATGACTTCTCCAAAATAAATTAAATATTGGAGGAAAAAATACCAAAATCAAATATTAGATTTTATTTAGATTTTATTGCTATTTTATTTGAATTAGAAAAAATATGCATTTTTCAAAATTGCATTTTAGGTGAAGAAAATGTTCACCCTGTTCTAAATATTTTATTTGGACGGTGAAAATTTGTCTTGGTATTTTTAGATTTTTATTTGTTTTTCTAGGATTTATTTTCGGCGGAATATGTTTTTTTTAAGTTTCCCCGCTGGACCGAACTGGGCCGAGGCCCAGTTGGCCCAGCCACCCCGCGCCGCCGTCTCCCTCGTGGAGACCGCGAACCGCATGCCGCTGTCCGACATTGCCAACTCGGCCACACCTCCCCGCCCCCTCCCGCAAGCCACCTCCTCTCCCCTCCTTAAAAGCCGACCCGGGGCCCTCCCTAGAGCCCCAAGTCGCCAGCTGCCGCCACCCGCTGCCCCACCACCTTGTGCCGCTGCCCTGCCACCCCGCATCGCCCTCCGCCGCCCCATGCTGCCCCGCCTCGCCGCGCCGCCGTAGAAGCCGCCGGAGCCGCCGCCGCCGATCCGATCCGGAGCCGTTCATTTTTTTGGTTCTTAAGTAAAATCCTGGTTTTTAAAAAAAAACCTAGTTTTGTTCTTTTAGATAGGTTCGTTCGGTTTTTCTCGGTTCGATTAAATAGCGGACGTTCGTCCGTACGTTCGTTTTAACGAACGTTGTTCGTCCGTTAGCCGCAGGCAGCGAACGTTCATTCGTTAGCCTGGTCATCAGTTTTTCCTTTCCCAGGGGTTTTCCGCGATTATTTTCGATCGCGATTCCAGCCCTAATGTTCGATCTAGTTTATATTTTCCCTCATTTATCCGAATCAGGTGAAACAAGCGCCTAGATCTTCGTCTCGAAGCCCTCTTTCTGTTTAACCAACTTGAACAAGATTTTGGTACTGTAAAATTTGACTTTAGTCCAGAATAGTAAACGGATCTTGTTTCTTTCATAGTTTGAGTTTCGTTGCTCCGTTTGATTTGATTCTTTTTGCAAACTGAAGTTCTTCAGTTGAACTTTCTGGTTAGATCTTCTTATTTGAGTTCTACCCGTATATCCGTGATTGATTTCTTATATATGCTATAGTTTGTATGCGATAGAATTCCCGGAGTGCGGAGCGTGCTACTACGAGTCTCTAGGTTTTGCAGATCCTCAGCAAGGCAAGTAACACATTGATCATACTCTTTTCATACCCAGTTTTTATGCATTAATATCAATCCTCAAACATTGCATGAGTAGGATCTCTTAACATGTGGGTTTGGGAAGTAGTTGATGAGGTAGAACCTGTTGCCCTATTTATTATCAAACCCTTGGGAGCTACTTCTACGTTATGCTTATATCGCTATGCTATGCTCGTAGACATGGTTTGGGTGAGTGAATCCATGACAGATGTGAGTTTGTTAATTAATGGATAACTTAAGGTGGCAACTTTAATACACATCTGGGTGGATTGCTTGTGGGCACCTGGAGAATCAAAGTGTTGTCCTAGGATATCCCGGAGTACCCGTGTGATCATCCTACGGTCCGCCACCCAGGCTCAAAGGGATCACAAGATTATTCATGCTAGAAATTTCCTTGTGTAGCCACAAGCCATTATGGGCTCTGGCATAGTGGAGTAAGTTGTGTGACCTCTTGCAGTGGTAGACTATCAGATGTAGGGGATGTAGGTTAGTACGGTCTATCCAGGGTTAGAGTTAATGCTTCTGAAAGACTGTGTCTCGGTCATCCATTTCTCAAACACCATGTAGTGCGAGAAATCCAACGAAGGAGATCGAGTCTTGTGGGGAAAAGTGCGCAAACCTCTGCAGAGTGTACAAACTAATCATGGTTAGCCATGTCCTCGGTTATGGACATCTTGAGTAACTGGTACTTGAATTATCATATGGATCTCATCACTCTAAATTTTACATTGTTGGGTTGATAATTACATTTAATTGGGATTTGAGTTGGAGGAACCTTCTCAATGTTGTTGAACTACCATGATAGTTAAATAAAATATATATTCCTTTGTTGTAGGAAAAAATTGGCTTTTCGCAAAAACATATAACCATATAGCCTCCACCAGCCATATATGCATGTAGTGATAGCAATTATCTGTTCATTACTTTACTGTGTTACTATGCCAGCATATTCCATGTGCTGACCCGTTTTCAGGCTGCAACGTATCATGTTGCAGACTTTTCAGACAAAAAGTAAGGTTCGCTAGGCCGTTGTCATGCACTCAGCTATGTCGTTGGCATTGATGGACTCACTTTATCTTCCAAGCCTTCCGCTGTTATCTTATTTAGATGGCCTTAAGCCATATTTATTGTAATAAGTTCTCTTTGGAGACTATTGATGTAATAAGTGTGTGATTGCTACTCTGTTATAAATCCTTGGAAGTACTGTGTGTCAGCATTACCGATCTAGGGATGACACTGAAGCATAGAGACTTGATCGTTTGAGGTCGGGTCTCTACAAGATGGTATCAGAGCACACGCTGAATGTAGGACACGACCGCTAAGATGAGCCATAGGTCACTCTTCTCTACTCATTTCTGACTCCTCTCCCTTTTCTACTCTTTAGGATGGCGGACTCGAGGAACAAGTTTGCACAACCAGATGAAGACACACCTTTTGGACGACACTTGAAGGAAGTCACTAGGTACCTAAACATCGAAATACCAAGCTTCATCGGGACCTACACCGCCACTTTACCAGAAGAGGAGCGCTGGATGATTCGAGTTCATGTTCCAGGAAGAACGTTCGCGCCAGTCACTAAACCCATAGAGTTTCCTTTGATGCACCCACATGGAGTCTAGGCAAGAGCATGGCAGCCCACATTGCCATGGGACGCATCGGCGAAGTTTACCACAAGGATCTTAAGGACACTATCTACCAGATATGTGGGCACCGAATCTAACATTGAATTAAGCCCCCCCAAGCTTGAGCGATGATTTCTCCTTCGCGAGGCCAATATATATATATATAATTACGATCACGATGAACAATGCATAGGATAAAACTTCTGGTTAAATTCCAATTTCAATCGCTTGTAGTCCCATGATCCCATATCATCACATAGCCTATACCATGTCAATGCATCTCCCTTCAAAGATAAAGGGAAGACCTTCTTCTTGATAACACCCTCAGGCATACCTGCAAGCTTAAATAATCCACAAACTTCATCCACATAGATTAAGTCCAAATCGGGATGCAATGTCCCATCTCCTGCAAAAGGATTAGGTAGCAGTTTCTCTATCATACCCGAAGGAATTTCAAAGTAAACATTTTCAGTAGGTTCAGTAGGTTGAGGAGCAACTCTTTGCTCTACTGGTCAGGGTGAACATACCCCGAACAAGCCCCTCAAAGGATTATTTTCCATGGTAACAAGTGACAGTAAATTTCAGCACACTATATAAAATTTTCCTTACCAAATTCCACCTACCAAAGGCGCTTCACTCCCCGGCAACAACGCTAGAAAAGAGTCTTGATGACCCACAAGTGTAGGGGATCTATCGTAGACTTTTCGATAAGTAAGAGTATCGAGCCCAACGAGGAGAAGAAGGAAATGATAAACAATTTTCAGTAAGGTGTTCTCTGCAAGCACTGAAATTATCTGTAACAAATAGTTTTGTGATAAGGTAATTTGTAACGTGTAGCAGGTAATAAAAGTAAATAAGGAGTAGCAAGATGACCCAATCCTTTTTGTAGCAAAGGACAAGCCTGGACAAACTTTTATATGAAGAAAAGCGCTCCCGAGGACACATGGGAATTATCATCAAGCTAGTTTTCAAGACGCTCATATGATTCGCGTTCGGTACTTTGATAATTTGATATGTGGGTGGACCGGTGCTTGGGTACTGTCCTTACTTGGACAAGCATCCCACTTATGATTAACCCCCATTGCAAGCATCCGCCACTACTACATAAGTATTAAGGTAAACCTAACCATAGCATGAAACATATGGATCCAAATCAGCCCCTTACGAAGCAACGCATAAACCAGGTTTTAAGCTTCTGTCACTCTAGCAACCCATCATCTACTTATTACTTCCCAATGCCTCCCTCTAGGCCCAAACAATGGTGAAGTGTCATGTAGTCGATGTTCAGATGACACCACTAGAGGGATGACAACATACATCTCATCAAAATATCGAACGAATACCAAATTCACATGACTACTAATAGCAAGACTTCTCCCATGTCCTCAGGAACAAACGTAACTACTCACAAAGCATATTCGTGTTCATAATCAGAGGGGTATTAATATGCATAATGGATCTGAACATATGATCTTCCACCAAGTAAACCAACTAGCATCAACTACAAGGAGTAATCAAGACTACTAGCAACCCATAGGTACAAATCTGAGGTTTGGATACAAAGATTGGATACAAGAGATGAACTAGGGTTTGAGATGAGATGGTGTTGGTGAAGATGTTGATGGAGATTGACCCCCTCCCGATGAGAGGGTCATTGGTGATGACGATGGTGATGATTTCCCCCTCCTGAAGGGAGGTTTCCTCGGTAGAACAGCTACGCCGGAACCCTAGATTGGTTTCGCCAAGGTTCCGCCTCGTGGCGGTGGAGTTTCGTCCCAAAGCTTTCTTATTATTTTTCCTCGGACGAAAGACCTCATATAGCAGAAGATGGGCATCGGAGGGCCACTAGGGAGCCCATGAGGCAGGGGGCGCGCCCAGGGGGTAGGGCACGCCCCCACCCTCATGGCTGGTGGGTGGCCCCTCTCTGGTACTTCTTGCGCACAATATTTTTTATATATTTTGGAAATAACTTCCGTGAAGTTTCAGTACTTTTGGAGCTGTGCAGAATAGGTCTCTAATATTTGCTCCTTTTCCAGCCCAGAATCCCAGCTGCCGGCATTCTCCCTCTTCATGTAAACCTTGTAAAATAAGAGAGAATAGGCATAAGTATTGTGACATAGTGTGTAATAATAGCCCATAATGCAATAAATATCGATATAAAAGCATGATGCAAAATGGACGTATCAACTCCCCCAAGCTTAGACCTCGCTTGTCCTCAAGCGAAAACCGAAATCGAAAAATATGTCCACATGTTTAGAGATAGAGGTGTCGATAAACAATAAAATACGGACATGAGGGCATCATGATCATTCTTAGAACAGCAACATATATATATATTGTCATATGATCTCTTATGCTAAAGTAACAATTCAATCACAATTTCAAGTATGAATCATAAACTTCATTGAGAACCAACAAACTCTAATCTCAGTCATTGAGGCAATTGCAATTTATCATAACATAGGAAAGAGTCAATATAAGAGCTTATCAGCAAGTCCACATACTCAACCATCTTTTAGTCTTTCATAATTGCTAACACTCACGCAATACTTATGGGTACGGAGGTTTAATCGGACACAGAGAAAGATAGGGGCTTATAGTGTTGCCTCCCAACTTTTTACCTCAAGGGTAATGTCAACAATAATAGCTCATGCAGACGCACATCCAATTAGCTATATGTATCTAGATCTTTCCAACACATTGTGATTGCCAAAGTATGAAATGTAAAAAGGAAAGGTGAATATCACCATGACTCTTTGCATAAAGTATAAGATAAGAATAAAAGATAGGCCCTTCGTAGAGGGAAGCAGAGGTTGTCATGCGCTTTTATGGTTGGATGCACGAAATCTTAATGCAAAAGAACGTCACTTTATATTGCCACTTGTGATATGGACCTTTATTATGCAGTCTGTCGCTTTTATTTCTTCCATATCACAAGATCATATAAAGCTTATTTTCTCCACATTAATAAGCCATACATATTTAGAGAGCATTTTTATTGCATGCACCGATGACAACTTACTTGAAGGATCTTACTCAATCCATAGGTAGGTATGGTGGACTCTCATGGCAAAACTAGGGATATTTGGAAGCACAAGTAATATTTCTACTTGGTGCAAAGAACTTGGCTAACATGAGAGGGAAAGGCAAGCTCAACATGTTGGATGATCCATGACAATATAATTTATCTCAGATGTAAGAAAACATAACCCATTACATTGTCTTCCTTGTCCAACATCAACTCTTTAGCATATTATACTTTAATGAGTGCTCACAATCATAAAATATGTCCAAGATAGTATATTTATATGTGAATCTCTCTTTCTTTATTACTTCCTATTAATTGCAACGATGACCAAAACTGTGTTTGTCAACTCTCAACAACTTTTATTCATCATACTCCTTATATGTGAGCTCATTACTCTCCATAAGATCCATATGATCTCTTTATTTCCTTTTTATTTCTTATCTTTTATTTTATTCCCTCAAGATCATAGCAAAATAATCAAGCCCTTGACTCAACACTAATCTTTATTATATATAGCTCACGGACTCGATTACATATGAAGATCATAAAGCAAAACTCACAACTAGATCATACTAAAATTTTATTCTACTAGATCAAGATATTATCAAAAGGATCGAACTAAGAAAAACGGAAAAAATAAAAGTGATGGTGATACGATACCGGGGTGTCGGTGTCAAAACCGGCGGATCTCGGGTAGAGGGTCCCGAACTATGCGTCTAGGATCGATGGTAACAGGAGACATGGGACACAATGTTTACCCAGGTTCGGGCCCTCTCTATGGAGGTAATACCCTACGTCATGCTTGATTGATATTGATGAATATGGGTGTTACAAGAGTTGATCTACCATGAGATCGTGATGGCTAAACCCTAGAAGCCTTGCATATATGACTATGGCAATTAATGGTGTCCTTTTCGGACTATTCCCTCCGGTTTATATAGACACCGGGAGGATCTAGGGTTTACATAGAGTCGGTTACATAAGAAGGAATTTTCATAGTCGGTCGCCAAGCTTGCCTTCCACGCCGAGGAGAGTCCAATCCGGACTCAGGTATAGTCTTCAGCCTTCATGTCTTCACAGCCCGTTAGTCCGACCCACGGATAACAGGCCGGACGCCTGAGAACCCCTTAGTCCAGGACTCCCTCAGTAGCCCCTGAATCTGGCTTAAATGATGAAGAGTTCGGTGCGCAGATTTTCTTCGGCATTGCAAGGTGGGTTCCCTTCTATCGGAACTTCAAAATAGTCTTCGGATGCGATGATAGTGTCCGAACCTGTCACACACACCATACAAAACCATAGAGAGAATATATATTTTAGCACGAGTCTAATCCGCTGACAGCTTTTACAATATGACATCACGCCTATCCCGTCATAATTTTGGGCCGTTTTTCGTCTGCCGCTCCACGTTTCGAGCCACGGTTGTCATTGGCACGTCTTGTCAAAGCAGAGATCGTGCCCCCTTATTATGGGATTCTCATCAATACAGGCATGGGCAACCCAACCGTGCCGTTTATACAGCCCTTGGGAATAGGCGAATCTTAAGGCGGGTGAGGAGGCGTTCAATATTCGTTGCCTTTATAAGGGGATAAGGATTTCCTCTTCCTCCCTCACGCCCTCTCTCTGTCCTTCCAATATCGAGCTCCAGCGCCCAAGTTCTCATCTCTTTCCCACCCAAGCAACCATGTCCGGATCCGGAGGTCAGGGCAAGTGGATGGTTTCCTCCGTCAAGGAGGAGAACATTACGGATCTCCGGGCAGCCGGATACTTGACAAAGGAGATCGCTCAGCGCCTGCCGGCCGAGGGACAAGTCTTCCCCACGCCGGAGCCCACCGAGAGGGTGGTGTTCCTTCCCCATTTCTTCCGCGGGCTAGGGTTTCCACTCCACCCTTTCGTCCGCGGGCTAATGTATTATTATGCGATAGATTTCCATGATCTGTCCCCGAATTCCTTTCTCAACATCTCGGCATTCATCGTTGTATGTGAGTCCTTCCTCCGCATCCATCCCCATTTCGGGTTGTGGCTCAAAGTCTTCAACGTGAAGCCGAAGTTGGTGGACGGCCAGCACACGGAGTGCGGAGGAGCCATGGCGAGCAAGCTATCCAACATATCCTAGCCCAAAGGCACTTTTGTGGACACAGTGAAGGAGTGGCAGAAGTAGTGGTTCTACATCACAGAACCTCGCGGCACCACCTGGGCCGCAGCTGCCGAATTCCGCTCCAGCACCCCCACGCGACTCACCTCCTGGCTTGAGAAGAGTCCGGACTGGGGTTCCCCTAATGAGGTGATAGCGCTGCAGACGCGAGTCCAGAGCATGTCCACCAAGAAGGTCAAGCTCATTGATGTGATTCAGGTGATGCTGGTTCGTCGGATCCTCCCGTGCCAGCACCAAAGCCGTCCTCTGTGGGAGTTCAACCCAAAGAAGGATCAGACTCTGGTAAGGCTCTTTGAGACTACTCATGAAGGCGCATGGAAGTTGCTCTTTAAGGGCAACGAGAAGCCGCCGGCCACAGATTCAGACCGTGGTCACGATTGTAGACACCTCGCCAGCGAGGTATGCTATTTTTCGATGCATCCTCAATTTAATCATTTCAAGGATGATGTATGAGCTTATTTTTACATTTCCAGGACTGGATGGAAAGGGCTAAGAGGATCCAGTGTCCGGCTCCGCTACCTGAAGAACCGGTCATCCCGCGTCTAGCAAAGATGCTGGTGCCTGCGCCTTATAAGGCGACGGAGAAGAAGGCCAAGGGTGCCCCCCGTCGCAAGGGCACTTCAGACGTGGCGTCCGAAGACGACAAAGCCCATTCCTCTGTCCCTGAGGACAACGGCGAGGAAGAGGAGGAGGAAGACGAAAAGAACCCTCCCCCTGAGGAGAGGAAGAAGAAGAGGGCGGCTTTGGCGCATCCGGAGGCGGACACGCCCAAGAAGGGGAAAAACGTCCCGACGGTCAACACCGCATGGGACGTTGAGAGCAGTTCAGAGAGACGCCCCCGCGCCAAGCCCCCGGCCGCATCGTAAGTGCCATGGCTCTCTCATGCACACATCTGGACCTTTCTCTTTATTATTATGACATAATTAATTGCGCTATTGTAGTCCAGCTCGCGACCTTACCCATCGATCCTCATCTGGAGGCTCGCTGGCTCCGT
Organism: Triticum aestivum; assembly: GCF_018294505.1. NCBI lineage: Eukaryota > Viridiplantae > Streptophyta > Magnoliopsida > Poales > Poaceae > Triticum > Triticum aestivum. The sequence goes on from NC_057797.1 coordinate 382,165,964, forward strand.
CCGAGATGGCGAGCATGTCGCCACCGCCTGCTTATCCTCCCGGGGCCAGGGACAACACCGAGGTGTTGTCCCAGAGGACTGCACCGAAGTGGGGAGGAGGCTAGGGCATTGTCCGGGAGGCACCACAGGGCGAGACCTCCACTACCGGACACATGGGGGAACCGATCCCCATGGAGATTGGCGTAGAGGGCCGCATACAGTTCGGCCCTCAGCTGAATATGATTCCGGATGCCCATATGGCCCCGGAGTTGGGTGAGTGGCCCCCTTTAAAAAGGAGGGGGATGCACTGCTCCCATCGGTGGCCCTTGTCTGTCCAGGGGCGACGGATAACCTGATGGAGGCGCTTCGAAGCGCCTTTGTCGTGGACGAGCACCGTGTCCTTATGGGTGCGGTGATCGAGAAGATTCAGTCCGCCAAGGGTGGACTGGACGAAGCCTGCAGGATCCTGTTGACAGGTTTCGAGGTAAGAAAGAGAGAAACCCCGTGTAACCAGTATCCCCTGAGACACTGTCCGGTGTTCGGCAGGAATAACCGGACAGAGGATCCATTCTTCTGTTGCACGAGACTAACTTAGTATGTATGAATGAGAAGGCGTCACTGTTGGCCGCGACCTTCCATGCTGCCGAAGTCTCGAGCTGAGGTAGAGGCTGGAGCGGACCAAGAACGAGCTCGGCGAGGTCAAGGTTCGGCTCCAGGAGAAGCAAGGTGCATGACTACTTGTTGTTTGTTAGAAAGGACAGGCGCTGTATATTGACCGCTGTGTCGTAATGTGTGTACGAGCCGCGACCAAGGTCGAGGCCCTGAAGAAGGCCTTGGGCGAGGCCGAGGAGAAGGCTATCCAACAACAGGTCGCTCGTAAGAAGTCCAAGGCCCGGCTCAAGGAAATCCAGCAGGAGCTCCAGGATGCGGTCAAGAAATGCGAAGCCTTGGAGCATGATGCATCGGTTCAAGGGACCGAACTCGCCAAGGCTCATCAGAGCGCGGAGACCGCACGGAATGAGGCCTAGGCTGCCCTCTAGGAGATCCAGGAGGCCAAGAAGATCACGGCGGGTAAGGCATTTAAGATGCAAAGCAAGTATGCGGAGAAGCAGTACCTTTTACTAACCCGGGTCTGGAGTTCCCCAGGAGCATTTGCGGATTTGCCACGGAGTGTATCAGACGCCGCGGAGTTCTACCGAGCCAAAGGAGGGGGTTCTACGGAGAAGCTATTCTGGTCGTAGTATGTGGCGCCAGAGCATCCCGTGTCCTTCACCGATCAGATGAAACAGCTGGTGGAGCTGCATAGGGTGGCCGAACTAGCCATGAAGTATTTCATAATCCGGCTATGGCCATCCGAAGCTATGCCAAGCAGCTACTTCGGACTCGTGAGGCGAATGGTGAGCGCCTGTCCTCGGCTGGACGTCGTCAAGTGCTCGGCCTGCATTGAAGGTGTGTGCATGGCCTTCGCCCGTTGCAAGATGTGGTGGGCAAAGATGGACGCCGTCGAGGTGACCAGAGGGCCACCGGAGGGCAAGGTACACCGCACATACGGACGGTATTTTGCGGACGTCTTGGAGGGTTCCCGTCTTGCGGCGGCACAATGTTCGCAGGATATTGTATTTGAGTAAATGTATGTGTGATACCTTTTCCTAGAACAAATCCTGTTTTGTAATATAATATTGTTATGCTTTGAATTGTTTCCTCCTGTGCAGCCATTTTGTATGTAATCTGAGGGTTGGCCAGGTCGTCGGCTTCTGCCCTCATGTAAGTAGTACGGAGGTGTTCGGGACGGAATCTAAACAATCTTGATCCAATTGTATGGTCCTTGAAGGAGTTGTTTAGCGCAACGAACAAGGCAATCATACTATACGGCTTAAACACCCTCACTTTGCTATAGGAGTTTTATAATAAAGCATAGGTGCAGCCCATGGTTCGTACAGGGGGCTGTCAGCATCTGATCGGGAAGTGCCGATCTTTCGCATAATGCGGAAAAAATCTCCAACGATTTGTGACCCTTGAACAGCTGACCGGCTCTCGTCGTATCATGACAGTCAGTTTTCCGCTTTCTCTACTGAGGTGTTCATCTGGTCAAGGCCGGGGCACAATCGCAGTACTTCTCCCTTTACTACCCTAGCCGATTTAGCGGAACGTAGGGTAGCAAGCACAGGAGCCGGGCAACCCAACTATTGACCAAAGACATGATTCGGAGCCAATGCATATAATGCTAAATTCGGGGTGCCGAACTTAACTTTAGGGATTGTTCAGGGTTTTGTTGCCGTATCATGGGGCGATGGGGGCCCCCTGGCAAATATGACGCGTACCCGAGTGTACGACTGCTAGGAAATAAGAAATATAAAGTAAAACAAAGGAAGAACAGAGATAGGGTCCGGAGCCCTTGAACTTGGCTCATGAACTATTTCCATTATAGTTGGGTTTATGCGTCCAAGCACATTGGTACAAGAAAATGCAAAAAGCAACCGACTATTTGACATGCCATACCCGAAGGCGGATTGCGCGTGGGTCCTGAAAACGGTTAGCCTCTAGGGCTTCCCATGTACGCATGTGCTCTGTGTCAATCTAGTGTGTTTGTCCCTTGATGGGGTCGTTAATCAGGCCGTCGAAGGAGACCCTTGTAGGAGAAACCTGAAACAAGGAAAAATATATAGTAAAGTTACATGTGTGTCAGGGATCGGTCTGGCCAAACCGTGGATCTGGGGTAGCTTGTGCCTCTGTCGATGCCCATGGAATTTTGAGTGCGTAGTTATGGACGCGTGGTATGAATGCCACTACCTCTTCGGTATTGGGACGGAGGTCGAATTGCTAATCAAGCTCTTGACAAGCCGCGTTGTCCTGTTGCAGTGTGGTCCAGACCCTCTTAATGATGTCCAGGGGCTCGGCAGCCAGATTATGCTGCTTCTTGAGGAGGCCGCTTTGTACCTCTGCTGCTAGGGCAGCGGTGTGCTCCTCTGTCCGGAGGGAGCGTTCTGTGTTTTCGTTGACTGTTATGACGCCGCGCGGACCGGGCATCTTCAACTTGAGATAGGCATAGTGTGGTACCGCGTTGAATCTAGCAAACACGGTTCATCCGAGTAATGTGTGGTAGCCACTGCGGAAGGGGATGATATCGAAGATTAACTCCTCGCTTAAGAAGTTGTCCGGGGAACCGAATACCACCTCCAGCGTGATTGAGCCCGTGCAGCGGGCCTCAACGCCTGGTATGACTCCTTTAAAGGTAGTATTTGTGGGTTTGACTCATGAAGGATTAATGCCCATCTTCCGCATTGTATCTTGGTAGACTAGGTTGAGGCTGCTATCGCCGTCCATTAGGACTCGTGTTAGGTGAAATCCGTCGATGATTGGGTTGAGGACCAGTGCGGCTGAGCCGCCATGCCGGATACTAATTGGATGATCTCGACAATCGGAGGTGATCGGGAATGACGACCACAGATTGAATTTTGGGGCGACTGGCTCAACCGCGTAGACGTCCCTAAGTGCTCGCTTACGCTCCCTTTTGGGGATGTGTGTAGCGTATATCATGTTCACCGTTTTGACATGAGGGGGAAATTTCTTCTGTCCTCCGGTGTTCGGCTGCCGGGGCTCTTCGTCCTCGTCCTCACTTTGCGATCCCTTTCCTTTGATTTGGGCATTTAACTTGCCAGCCTGTTTGAAAACCCAACAGTCTATGTTGTTGTGATTGTCTTGTTTGTCTGGGGTACCATGTATTTGGCATGGACGATTGAGTATGCGATCCAGGCTGGATGGACCCTCGTTGTTCCATTTGTAGGGCTTCTTTCGCTGTCCGGACTTGGAACCGCTTAATCCGGTGTTAATGGTGGTGTCATCAGTGTTGTCGCCATTGCTTCGGGGTTTGTGTCTCTTGCGTCGGATCTTTCCGGAGCTGTTCTTGGCCTCGGAGGGGCCTGTCTCGCTGGCTGTGTTCATGCTACAAGCCAGCCAGTTGTCTTCTCTCGCGCAAAAGTGGGTCATGAGTGCCATAAGGGCTGCCATGGACTTCAGTTTCTCTTGGCCGAGGTGGCGTGCTAGCCATTCGTTACGGATGATGTGTTTGAAGGCCGCTAGGGCTTCGGCATCCGGACAGTCAATGATCTGGTTCTTTTTGGTTAGGAACCTAGTCCAGAATTTTCTGGCTGATTCTCTAGGTTGTTGAACTATGTGGCTTAAATCATCTGCATCGGGTGGCCAGACATATGTACCTTGGAAGTTGTCAAGAAAGGCTTCTTCCTGATCCTCCCAGCTGCCGATGGAATTCTCGGGTAGACTATTCAGCCAGTGTCTAGCTGTCCCTTTGAGTTTCAGCGGGAGGTATTTGATGGCGTGGTCGTCTCCCCAGGCCATGTGGATGTGGAGAATGAAGTCCTCAATCCATACTGCGGGGTCGGTTGTTCCGTCACATGATTCAATATTGACGGGCTTGAATCCCTCGGGAAATTCGTGATCCAACACCTCCTCTGTGAAGCAGAGAGGGTGTGCGGTGCCTCTATATCGGGCCACATCATGGCGCACCTCCAATGGACTGCGTCTGCGGTTATCGGCCCGGGTGTGACTAGGCTTGTCATGCCCGAATAGGTAGGTGTCATCCTGAGTTGGGAAGCGTCCTCGCGATCCGTAGATTGATTTGGTGTGTTCTCCTCTACTGTCCAGCTCTTGTCGAAGGTCGTATGTAAGGTCTCGAGCTGTTCTGTCCTTGTTTTTGTGAGGTGGTGGTGCGGGCTGTTGTTTGGCCTGGGTTGCCGCTTTATCCCGACCGCGGGGTGGTCGGTCCGCCGCACTGTCTCGACCGCGTGGTGGTCGGTCCGCATTGTGTGAGGGAGGTGGGATTTAGTGCCTCCTCATCGAATTGAGGTAGCAGTCTACACTTTGGGTAACTCTTGGCTGGGCGCTTGAGGCCGTATTCTTCGGCTGCCAGGACATCAGTCCACCTGTCAATGAGCAGGTCTTGATCGGCCTTAAGCTGCTGTTGCTTCTTCTTCAGGCTTCTTGCAGTGGCTATTAGCTGACGCTTGAAGCGCTCCTGCTCGAGGGGTGCCTCAGGTACGATGAAGTCCTCATTGCCGAGGCTCTCATCATCCTCGGAGACTGGATGATAGCTGTCATCGTCTGGGTCATTGGGCATGGTCTGATTATCAGGGTTATCCTGCCCGTTGTCTTGTTCATCCTGTTCGGATGCAGCCCCGACAGGGTCTTCATTATTTTCGGCGTCGCCCAAAGTGCTATTCTCTCTGGTGCCAGTATTCCCATCGTTTGAGCGACGAGGCTTAGAGCAGCGTTTAGGGCGCCG